>NC_134486.1:67907973-68075473 GCF_040206685.1 Ascaphus truei
GATTTAGCCCCAATCACGTTGCTGCATCCCATTAGCCATCGGGACCTACAAGCTTCGACGCCCATTTTGATTTCCTGAAAGGGATTAAAACATTGGCCACTAAACCGGTAAGTATCTGAAGAACTGGAGGGGTACCCATGCCCAAATTCAGCATGGCTCCGCTCTGAAGGACATCCTGCTTAACGGTCTGTACAAAAATGGCTCAGAGGACACCGACACCGGATGAAACAGCCTGCCTTCGTGGAAAATTGTGGGAAAATGCCACTTTTTCTATAATACTGTACATAGACCATATGTAACATACACAAATGTCCCAGCACTCACTGTCTAAATAGAAAAAATAGTAATCAACTGGAGGATAATGACCAAACTGAAAATGAATTTAATATGAACACAAGAGAAAAAATAACTTGGATTTATGTACCACAATGGAAGCAATGTCTCTGGGATGGGGAGTGTGGGGAAAGGACACAGGGAAAGGAAGTAACAACACACAATGAGGGAGAAAACACAATAAGGGGAGGAGGGTATGTTAGGGGGGCAACGTTTTGAGGTGGGAACCTCTGATTCAAGCCAGTCCCTCTGGTCCAAAGGGACCGAGAGGTACTTCCCTAATTCCTCTTTCCCCAACACAAAATCCAACCCTGTCCTACAGTACAATCAACTGTGTATATAGCATACTTCAACAAAAATCAAAGCCGAAGCTAACTGTAGCCCCTGAGCAGCAGGAGTTCCAAAACGAAAGCAATAAAGAGCAAAGCAAAAGGCAAACCGTCCTTATCAGAAACAAGTCTCTTCTGTACTCCTGTTGTGAAAAGCGCTGGTGAGGACTGCAACTGCTGCCGAGGTTTTTAAAGCATACTGAGCGCTTCCGTACTTTTCAACTTTACAACGCCTCCGTACTTTACAACGTCTGTCTTTTTTTTTATATATATATAACATTTTATTAAGAATTTTAAGTGTTCACATAGATTGTACAAGGCATAAAGCATAAGAAATAAGAAAGAAACAGGCATACCACATACAGTAGATACAACATCGGCACAGCAGCAATACATTACATTAATTCTTATAAGTACAGTATAGTGAATATTTCTGAACATGTCCTGTCAACTGACTGAGGAGTCACTTCCGTTGTTTTAGTCCATTTCAGATCTATGATTTTTACTTGATCCTTTGCTGGTTATGGATTTGTGCTGCAACTTTGTTGCCTTCAAACAGCAGATCTGTTTATTTTTCCTTGTGAATTTTGTTAAACTTCCCCTAAAAAGTTAGGGTGAGGCATGTGAACATAGGAGAAGAGAAAAATAGAGAATAAAACAATTTAAACTGTCAGACCTATTAAATACATATAACAATATTCCAGATCTTCTATACTGATAGCCTATGATACTTGTTGATATGTGTCACCCATCTGTGGTGGGTTTATGTGTTGATGAGAAGACAGAAATGCCCAATGCTACATCTAATGTGACAAAAATACATAGTGAAAGCCTTCAATTATCTCGTGAGTAAGGCTCATTTAGTTAAACACTTTGGCCAAAGCGTTATAAGCCTGCAAGCCACGTCACAGCACAACCAATAAGCAGGTCCTAACACTAACTGTGACAATTCTCATTTACCTCTGCTGGAGGGACATTGACCTCAGTGGGTCTGTCCACACAGGAAAATGAAAAAAAACCTGCTACTTAAAAATTGGGGTGGGGTGAGCTTAAACCCTGGGAGGAGGGGCCACTAACCTCCAAACAACTGATACCTGTTGTAAATTAAAATTTATAAACACACAATCCCAAGCAAGCTCAGAACCACAAAAACCACTACATCATATACAGTATCTATATATTAGTGTCAAAAGGAGTGTGGCCAAATGTATACCAGAAAAGACAGAAATGCCCAGTGCTACATCCAATGTGACAAAAATACACAGTGAAATACTTCAATATTCTGGTGAGTAAGGGTTTTGGGGTTCTGAGCTTGCTGGGATTGTGTGTTTATTGATGAGAAGACATTTATTATATCATATTCCTCATATACTGTACACCCCAAATAAGAATCATGAGGTAGAATACAGTCATTTCTGGTCTTAAATATCGCAAGATATTTTCACCTGCTTGACGGTGGGGTTAGAGATGTTATTGTGGTGTTTGGCACTCTTCCACGGGTGAGAGGAGCCATATGGATAAAAGCAGTATACAGTATAATTAATGCAGTTGCCGTTTTCTGAACATGCATAGTTTATGGATATTGCACTTTAATTAATATGACCCGTACTGTTACTCCCATGTTTATTTACAGGTACAAAAATACATGTACAGTACTGTCATTAACATGTTTAACATACAGTACCTTCTACATGTAAATAGGAAATACGCTATGTATCAAGTATTATATGTAAACACAAAGTCCTTATTCTGTAAAGCAAGAATAGCACGGATCTGTCACCATCGCACAGAAAGCTCATCAAAGTCAGTAGTCTTTCTGTGCAATAATGCTGGGTCGGAGCTATTCTCCCTTTACAGAATAAGGGCTATACTCCTTATTTTACATTAAAACATTGTATGATACATTTTAGTATTAGAAAAACACAAACATGTATTGAAAATTATTTATGATGAGAGAGGAGGGAGAGATGGAGAGCTCAAAAGAAAAGTATTTAGCCATTAGGCCAATTTAATGTCTGACCCTCTTTCTAGTGGTGTGCCCTTCTGTGTCTTGTTCTACATTCCCTTGTGCAAGGCCCACTTTGAGGTGGTAAGGACAGAGGAATTGATACTCATGAAGGGTCGAGGGGTTGTGTTTCTGTAGGAGTGGCAACAGAAGAAGTGCTAGCAGATGCACTTGTTTGCTGCTTCATCCATTCAACAGCCTGGTTAATTCGTGGGCATAATACTATAACTCAGACTTAGCATTTTTACTTTTGCTACCCTGGTGAACATTGCTGGTAATTTTTTAAATCACTGCATTTTGTTACCTTAACAGCATACTCAAGTATTGATTTTTTTAATGGTTTTTCTTCTGGAATTCAAATAATTTCATATGTACAGTATAGCCAGTATTTTCTTTTTAAGATTATTATATGTCTTCAATTGCTGACCTAGATAGCACTCCCTCCATGCCCCTTCTCAGCAGTCCACTACGCCTCCTCTCACCTCCCTTCCCTCTATTCCTCCTCTCATCCCCACTCCCTCCACCCCAACTATGCCTCCTCTCACCATGCTTCCTTTCACTTCTACGCCCCTTTCCCCCTACACCACCTCTGCCTCCACTCAGCCTCTCTGCCTCCATTCAGACTACAATCACACAGTCCCAATTGAACACAATATATGTGTGTTATATTTATATATGATTACATAAAATATTATCAAACCACAGAGACAACTTACAAATAAGACAATATACAAACAATACACAAGCATTTACACTCACAAACTACAAATAGCACAGGACAATTAACTCATAAATCTCAAATATCTTTGAAAAATTTTTTTTTTTTAAAAAGTCACAATTAACCTCCAGATCCGTATGGCCTCAGGGTGATATCTCTTCCTCCCAACAGTCCTATCAACATAGTTTTCCATGCAGGCTAATATCATGTGCGTTACTGAAGATAGGATGATTTAAAACCTAAATATTAATTATGCTATATTCTTTATATTCATATATATTCAGCATGTAACTAGTTAAAATAAGTAATTTTGCATTAAGTTAGAAATTATATTGGAAAATGATTAGCCAACTCTGCAAAGATCAGCTGAAGAAAGCCAGGTGTATGGTTAATGTCTGCTAAATTGCAACAGTTTGGATTCAACGGTTAGTTAAATCCTGTAGTAGTAGTAGTAAGACCTTATGATAGAGATGGGCCTTAAAAGATAGGGAGCATCGGTTAACTATAGTTACTTAGTGACAGAACAAAGAGTGTTTTCTAAATCACAGTAAATATTGCTAAAGGAAGACACTGTATTCTAACGTTGTTGATTAACCAAGAGTATTTTGGGGTGACACTGAGAAAAGCAGGAGATTGCTATGTTAAGACTGTTGGAAGAAAATCTATAAAGAGTATGTATCCCTGCCCCCCCCCCCCCCCTAATGGAGCTACAGGGTGTGCTGTGGTGCTGGTTAGCTCACCTGTGATCTTCCAGGAGGTCTGAGTGCTCCGCGTGATGGAGTAGGGAGCAGCAACAGGTCAGGATTTTGTCCTCTGGTTCTTTGTAAAACATACTGGACACCTAACAAGCTCCTATTGAACCCCCAAAATGACCACAACATATATATAAGCATATGAGTGTCACAGAGGAGTGCTACTGAGCATGGCAATATATATTTTAAAACCAGAGACAGAACATAAAACACAGACAAAGCTCAGTTTTTAGCACATCCAGTGAGACTCATACACGGTACAGTGCCTAAATATATATGTATAAATATCTAATAAGTAAAATGGTCTTTTAGTTTGACATTTTTGGCCAAAATTGTTGTAAGCCCCTGAGCCACCGCCAAGGCAGACCACATATCAGGGGTCCCTAACGCTAATATAAATTCTTAATAACCTGTGTAATAACAGGAAGAATGATTTATAGTAAATCTGTCAATATTAGTTGCAAAGTTCTGAGTCTGACTGAAGCTTTTATTAACCTGTACATTACCAGGAAAAGCACTCTGTATTAGAGATGTCACAGCCAAACTGCAAGCAGGCAAGTTCCCCTGAGTGGAAGATGCTATGGAGTGAGCCCATAACCATTTAAATGTGGGAGGGGGTGAGCTTAAATTAGGAAGGAGGTTGCCACCCTCCAATCAGCCATGACTAGCTGGACAAGAATTGTAAAACATACTGGACACCTAACAAGCTCCTATTGAACCCCCAAAATGACCACAACATATATATAAGCATATGAGTGTCACAGAGGAGTGCTACTGAGCATGGCAATATATATTTTAAAACCAGAGACAGAACATAAAACACAGACAAAGCTCAGTTTTTAGCACATCCAGTGAGACTCATACACGGTACAGTGCCTAAATATATATGTATAAATATCTAATAAGTAAAATGGTCTTTTAGTTTGACATTTTTGGCCAAAATTGTTGTAAGCCCCTGAGCCACCGCCAAGGCAGACCACATATCAGGGGTCCCTAACGCTAATATAAATTCTTAATAACCTGTGTAATAACAGGAAGAATGATTTATAGTAAATCTGTCAATATTAGTTGCAAAGTTCTGAGTCTGACTGAAGCTTTTATTAACCTGTACATTACCAGGAAAAGCACTCTGTATTAGAGATGTCACAGCCAAACTGCAAGCAGGCAAGTTCCCCTGAGTGGAAGATGCTATGGAGTGAGCCCATAACCATTTAAATGTGGGAGGGGGTGAGCTTAAATTAGGAAGGAGGTTGCCACCCTCTGGTTCTTTGTACAGCACCTCCATCCTATGAGGATCCTACTAGAGACAGGATAGGCCCCCATAGGCACCTTCTTCCCCCGATGAATGACTCCAGACTCAGACAGGGTATAATCAACTGGTCTTTATTGCAGTACACCACATGCCTCCATGCTCTCTCCAGGTCCCTAGAGCAGACGCAAGGGGCTTGAGGCCTCAAGAGCCCCTCCCTAGCTCCCGTACCCCCAGAAGGGGCAAAGGGGAAGCTCTCCCACTCCATTGAGGGAGGGAAAGGAAGAAAGATACAATTTGGTGGAGTGCCAGCTTCTATACCCAGGGGAGGGGCTTGTAACCTGCCCCATTACAGGGCAGGTCCAGGTACTGAAAGGTATTACACCATCTGCATGTGACCCAGTCAGTACCCTCCCCAGACATGAGACTCCAAACTGCCAGTAGGCCTGCACCTGGACATGATAACATTGTAGCTATCCAGGCTGAACTGCAAGCTAGGCCCTGTGCAGGAGTTTAACCCCAACACTGCCTGTTTCTATCAGGACTTATTGTTTTGAGGTCAGTGGAAAGGCTATAGCCAGGGGCACTAGGCTACAAGTATATTTGAATGTATAGATTCAGAATCATTTAACCGTAACGCGGGTGATGTCACTCTCCTAATGGGCTCGTGCCCGTCGCGCGTAGCTGTCGCGCATGCGCAAAAAACACCTTTCCAGGCCGCACCATACGCATGCGCAGAAGAACAGGCTGTGAGCCGCGGTGCAAATACGCAGAACCCAATAGTCACAGTACAGCAGGTCGTGGCTGTTGCCATGTGCAGGCATAGGTGCGGCCATTGCCATGCACGTGTGTAGGCGCGGTCATTGCTGTGCGCATGCATGGCCGGTGCCATGCGCAGCCAGCATGTCCATACCTGCCCAGCACCGCGCACATGTGCAGGATCCCAGAATCGTCCATCTGGACCCCTTCCAATCTCTATGCTGCACAGGTAGGCCCTCTCTATACAAAGTCACCCACCCACACACCCAGTCACCCACCCAGTCAGTCAGTCACCCAGTGAGTCACCCAGTGAGTCACCCACAAGAACAGAAATCTACAGTATATAGCCAGTTGTTGAGTACTTTACAAAGTTTATTTATAGTGTCCAAACATAAAACTTTTTCTGGAACATCAGTCACAGTAGGGTTAATTATATTTTAAAAAACAAAAGCTAACAGGCAGTTCGCTGAAGTGACAAATTATTGTTCTAAGAGCAAACTGAGGTGTGAAGTGTGATACCAGTTTGCATCTGATTTATTAATTAGTTTAATGTCAGCGCAATTTCCAATTAGCAAATGCAAATACTCTTGCACTGCGAATGTCCTGTCACCTCTTATACATTTTAATGAGGCACTTGATATATATAGATAGATAGATAGATAGATAGATAGATAGATAGATAGATAGATAGATAGATAGATAGATAGATATACAGTATATATATAAAGAGAGAGAGAGAGAAAGAGAGAGAGAAAGAGAGAGCGGTATCTGTACCGTGTTAGCTGAGCTTAATAATCTAAAATGAATAGACGACACCGTTCTGTGGCTAACGAAATGTTTTTATTTGTGCGAGCTTTCGAGATACACTGATCTCTTCTTCCGAAGATGTTGCAATGAATGGAGCCAAAAAAGGGTTTTTACTTTAAAACAGTGCATACTGGAATGTGATCTGTGATTGAAGCTTATCCCTCCCCCTGTGCAGTATGCGTTTTATGACTTGAGTTGTTAAATGGTCCCTGAATGTAAGTGATGTAAGAGTGTGTGGGTGTATGTAAATATAAATTTGAAAAGTGCCCACAGAGTATACAGCGCTTTACAAAAGGTGTGCATGGAGTGAACGTGTATATAGTGGTGTGGGTAGGTGTAGAAATGTAAGAGGGTGTTGCATTACTATAAGTGTGTGTAGATACTATGTGGTCCCTATTGGTCTATAGGGATGGAATTACATTGTGTATTTGTATGTGCAGGAGACAGCTGTGTGTGCATTTATGTAGCGTGGTATGTATAGACATGGCCTTTAGCCCTCATGGAAAGAGAGTTCACTTGTGTCAGTAATGACTCATGAAACTTCGGTCTCGGTTTAGGCCACCGCTAAGTGTCCCGAACAGTTGCATAAATTTGTATTCATGCCCCCGTCTCTCTTTCAGTGTTCTAAGATTACCTTTGTGTATGGCTACCTTCAGATCGTTCATTTTATGGCCAGAGTCAGAGAAATGTTCGCCGACAGGACTGTCTCTTGTTCCACGTGTGATGCGGTGGTGATGCAGATTCATTCTCTTGTTTAGCCCCTATCCCGTCTCACCTATGTAATAGAAGCCCCCTGGGCATTTCATGCACATAATGAGCTACACGACATTGCTGGAGGAACAGGTGAATCTTCCTGTGATTTTGTACTCCAGATTCCTGTGTGGTACGTGTATTGTGCCCGCTGTGTGGAGCATTGCGCAGGTTTTACATCTTGAGTCCTGGCATGGTCTTGTCCCGCATTCAGTTATATTGTTGGATACTTTACTTCTCACCATCATTTTCTTGAGAAAGGTATAGATGAATAGGAACACACTTTATTGTACACACTCCAGATATTCAGCATATACAGCTCACACAGTGGTTACAGCAGTTCTTGGGGCCTCACCCTCAGTATGTACCCTGGACCTCCACTGCAGGTACAGGGCCCCCACAGAAATCCTTGCTCTTCCCTGACTCCATATTAGAGCCAGAGGAATGTTCTCACTTCTAACTCCCCACGGGGAGAAGGCAGTAAGTGCACAGCCAATCCGCACTTCTGGGTAAGAAGCTGTCTCTCTTAAAGGTAGAGACAACTGACTAACTTTGGTAGTGCAGCCCCTTAAATACAAGAAAAGCAGGAACCAGGTCTGAGTCCCTGATAGGACACACATGCCTAGTTGCACCGCCTCCCCTGTGACTCACTGAAGCTGCGGGGGGTGGAGAAAACCCAGGATTAGTCCTGGCAGGCCTGCTCTTACCAGGGCTCACTGCCAGGGGAAGGGCAGACTGGTAGCCAGAAACCATGCCCTAGCTTCACATGCAATAAACAAGTGGGGCTATTGTGCTATTGCATCTGCTGGCTCACACAAATAGGTGCAATAATGCCAACAACATCTGTATTTCACAAAAAAAGGACTTCACTACTTCCATGCTTTATGGACGTGCACAATACATCATAAATGGTTGCACGCTGGAAGCCCTTATGATGTACACCAATGGGCCAATGGGGTTTCCTTGTTTTGTAGAGGACACACACAATTAGCGCTCAAGAGGAGCAGCGCTAACTGCAAACTAAATGGAAGCGGAGTACCCTCCCCTTTCATTATCATGGGAGGAAGTAGCAGTTGCGTCAGCACCCAAGGTAAGCAAACACACGCACGGGGTGGAGGGCCAGTGGCCCTGGAGGTATCAGGACCCTCCACCCCTGAAGGGACTAAGGATGAGATCAGCCTCTCAAACAGATTTAATTACCATGAAATGTTTTCTTTTGAATGCTGAAAAGCTGAATTAATAGGGGTCTATGTATCAAGGCACATTTCAGCAGAAAACCAAGGCATTTTTCATCCTACATCTATGTATTAAAGAACAAACAAAAACAGAAAGGCCAGCGCATCATACAAAATGACACAACATATAGCACAACAATACCTCAGTGCTTATCTGCTCATGAAAAAGGGTCATTTAGTTAAACCCTTTGGCCAAAAGGTTATACGCCTGCAGCCACTTCACGGCATGACCAATCTGCAGGTCCTAGTATGTTCTCCAATTTTACCCCATCTGCCCAAGCGTGCGACCTAGGTGGTGTTAGTAGAAGGAATTGGGGATAGAGTTACAATGTGCACATATTATAATGAGATGTGTCACAATCTGCATCTCTGTGCGCAATTCTTTTTCCCTTCTATTTGCCCCCCAAAATTCCCCATATCTGAAGTAGCATAAGTTTAAAATGCTGCATCAAATGTAAGAAAATGTTCTTACATATGTACTGTAGCAAATTGGCTCTAAAATGGAGCAGTACATCAAAACATACTTTGATACATAGGCCCCATATAAATAATTTCCTCTACGTTTGGCCTTTACTCTTTCCACCATTGTGGCAGCGAGGAGGATAATGGTTGAGCCTATTTGAAGCACAGCACAGGTGGACTGCAGTGAGTGTTGAATACAATATATATTATACAGTACATGTAACCCCTCTTTATATTACCTTTATATTACCTTTGTAATTACCTTTATATTACCTTTATGGCCTGTCACTGAGCTGGGAGCCTGAGTCCTATGGGTTACTGTTTAATTCTTATAGTATGTGGTGCATGTTGTGTGAGACTGTAGTGACTAGACACAACACAGTGGTAATGAATTTTAACAAGCTTTATATACTCATATAGCTATAATTTGTGGTGTTACATGTCTCATATGAATCAGTACAATGGCTCAATCTCAGAATCACATCATACACATATATACTTAAGCAAACTATACCAACAGTGCGAACGCTGTACAAACAAATAATAGCTTTTATCTCTGTCCGGCCTCCCAATCATGGGGTACTGGCCTGTAGATCCTGATGTGCTAGCACAATCGTTGGAGCTCATACACTGTGTGCGTTGCAGGCCTGGTGCTTCACAAAGATCAAACAGTGATGGCAAAATAACTGCAGTTTACTGTAAATCCTTTGTGGGTTAGCTTACCCACTCCGACCTGGTGTAATTCCTGTACAGCTGAGCTCCCTAATCTCTCCCTGTAGTAGCCTCTGTCTGTCTGCTTCTTTCTGCACTGTCAGGTCCGGGTCTCTGCTGGGCCCTGCTGCATGCACTGGTCCCGAGGACCTCCATTCATCCCAGGACGTGAGTATTTGAGCCTAGTCACCTTGCCCAAATGTTCTTCACACCTCTGGCATCCTCTGTGGCTTTTATATCCGATGTCTGAGTAGACACACTGGCGCCAAGTTGGTAGCCCAGTGGCCTGTCAGACCATTGGATCTGAAAGTACCAGCTCATACTACTGTGCACAAAGCATATATGTACTTAACACACTTTGTTAATAAAATATACACTTTAAAAACCTGAGTCTTTCTGGTATGGGGAATAGAATAAAAAGCTACACTTTATTTTTCACTAGCCATATTCCCCACACACTATTGCCTAGACTTAGTATGGATTCTAAGAATCCCCTCACAACATTATACTGTATGTATGGTTGGAGCACCTCAGAACTCCTAAACCGGTTCTGGGTGACCTGGGCATTTACTGGGTATCCACCATTAACCTAGAGACCCCATGACTTTTTCAGGGACACCTCACATCCCTATGTCCCTTTTATCTTTATGGCTGTGCTGAAGCAGGGAACAAACCCATGAACTCCTACATAGGTTCTGGGTGACCTGGGCAGTAACTGGGTATCCCCCTTAACCTAGGGACCCCTTATAATTACGGGGACACTTTGCATCCCAATTCCCCATTTACCTTTCTGGGCTGTGCTGAAGCAAGGAACCAACCCATGAACCCCTATATAGGTTCTGGGTGACCTGGGCATTTACTGGGTATACCCATTAACCTAGTGACCCCTTGACTGTTTCAGGGACACCTCACATCCCTATGCCCCTTTTACCTTTCTGGTCTGTGCTGAAGCAACTCTGGATCCTGGCTACCTAGGCACATTCTGACAACACTTTCTCCGCAAACCCCCTTGAAAATCATACCACAGCAATTTCTGCTTGCTGGCACCCCTAGAAAGGTAATAACACATACAATACTTTATTGACGCACAATACATTTTATGTATTACATAGTTACTGGGCTCAAGAGCTGACTTTTCTTGAACCCTTATTACGGATTATGGGTAACCAAACGGGCTTAAACCTTTATTTGAGAGCCTGGTTACCCCCCTACCGTCACAGTGCTCAGGATACACACACTTCCACTCCTCAGGGGGAGGTAAGACAGATTCACTGACTTCTTGGAGAGTGATAGTATCTACCCAAGGGATGGGCTTGTAACCCTGCCCCATAACACGGCAGGCCTGAAACTGATAGGCATCACAGTAACTGCATGTGACCCAACCAGTATCCTCCCCAGGATGACACTCTCAGCTTGTTGCTAGACCCACACCTCGACACAGTAACAATGCATCCAGGCTGCAATAGCAAGCTAGGTCTTCATGAGAGAATTAACCCCTCACATTGCCTGGACTAACAGGACTTACACTGTGGGAGCCCAACAGAAGAATAGCGACCGGGACTATGCTATATAAATATACTATTTATTTTTAAATAAAAAGAAATCTCCTGCTTTTAATGTTTGCCTTGAAATAAAATAGAATCACAATGTAAAAAATGTTTATTGAAATGGCCAGAGATCCGTTTTAGATCTTTACTTTTTTTTCTCGTCTTATGGATTTAAATACATTACATTATACACCACCCTAATTAAAGGAAACCTATAGAAAATAACTCCTATGGTACAGCAAAGACAGTAAGCTACAGTACATGCTGAGTTGCTTTTGTAACCCCTCTGTATTACTATTATTATCTGATGTAAGTATATACCCGGGCTGTGGTTTGAGCCCTACTCCCACTATTGAACATAGTACCCAGCAACTGGCAGGGCCTGGTTAGGTCAGACAATATGACAAGTCACGTATTAATATAGTAAGGTTTGGTATTTATGTAATAACCTCTAAACTATCCTGTTCAGATCCTATCAAGAGGACCCAACATTACACTTATACAGTTGTCACAATATACTGTATATCCCTAGTGTGTATCACTGCGTTACTGTCCCTCATTGTCTCTCTTTAGGTCCCCAGGACCCTATGTTATCCAGGGGCCCTTGTGGGTACCTGCACAGCGTTGAAGCTCCTTTGTATCGTTTATTGTACTGTTGCAGGCTTGTTTCTTCACAAAGACTTGGAGAAACTCTTGGAGAAACCGTTCGCGTGCTGATTTTTGCCGACACCGTCCCCTGGGAAAGGGACCACTCTCTCTTTAATCTCTGTTGTCCCGCTTGGGACTCGTAACTTCTCCTCTCTTTGCTCCTCCCCTCCTGATACCCAATCACATGAACCCTTCTTTGGCATCTTAGTCATTGGCTTGAGAGCCTGTCCATCAGTTAACATTAAAGGGATATTTGGGAAAAGATGATAACAAAGACAGAATGTAATAAGATCTGTGCAATTTTGTTTTTTAAATACATCATTTAGTCAGCTCATTAAGAACAGACATAGGGGCATATGTACTAAGCGCAGATTTTTTTTTTAAAACGCCGTTCTTTTTAAATTGCCATTTTTGACAGCGTTGCTATCACGGTATGCAGAAAACCCAGAATACCTGTGATAAGCAACATTTGCTAAACTGGCGAGGAGCCGCCAATGTGCTGATCGGCTCTCTGAAAAGGGCTCACCCGCAATTTTTTTCTGCAGCAGGGCGAGTCCTTGTGCAAATCTCGCCAAAGATCAACAATTTTTAATATATAATTTAATAGTGCTGTTAGTGGTATTGTAGGGTTGTAAGTGTGATCCCCTCGTGGGTTACTCACGACTCCCAGGACTCAAACTGCAACCTGTCTTTGGACCTTGGCCGCTCCGACCATGTGCAACTTGGATGGTTCCGTTCGCGTGCTGATTTTTGCCGACACCGTCCCCTGGGAAAGGGACCACTCTCTCTTTAATCTCTGTTGTCCCGCTTGGGACTCGTAACTTCTCCTCTCTTTGCTCCTCCCCTCCTGATACCCAATCACATGAACCCTTCTTTGGCATCTTAGTCATTGGCTTGAGAGCCTGTCCATCAGCCTTAGGTATCCTTTCAAGAGGGTTACACTATATTTTCAGTTATTTTTAAAAGTATATGAAACTATCACTTGTGAGCACATTCACGTCTTAGGCGTGTAATATAGTGCGCATGCACTAGCGCGTCAATTATAATTGGCTGTGTTAGTCAGACGTTTCTATACTCGGGACGCGTGCGCCCACAGCCATGCGCGGTGGCGCGGCAGACCAGGGAAATTACAATAAAATTGTATTTTCGCACTACTGCCACGCTACGAAGCAATCACAGCGCGGCTTAAAGCTGTGACATCAGAGTCACGCCCCCTAACCGCGCGCGGCACCGCTTGGAGCTTACCAACTAAACGCGCACGCCACGTGCACACGCAACACCGGACGCGCGCCAGCACGCGCAGCAGCAAGAACTATAAAACAAGCCTAAGACAGGCCTGCAACCCTGCTTACACTATACAGTATTTTCAGTTATTTTTAAAAGTATATGAAAATATCACTTGTGAGCACATTCACATCTTAGACAGGTCTGCAACCATGCTTTCCACCATTACCTCCTAGCAAGGGATTCTGGGATCAATTCACATGGATATTGGAATATCTTTAAGTCACTTGGGATAAAGTTAAACTTACACCGCACTTTTTCCATCAAATATAGGGAATTTTCCATGATTCATTTTTTTGCTAAAACAAACAAAGATACATATTCTTATACAGTAACTAGGATAAATATAAAGGTCATGAGAAAGCAGTATCTTTGCAACAGCCTAATACAAGTGTAATATAAACTGCTGGTGCAGTTTAACATTCTCTTCTCACTGTCAAGTTTTAGAGGAATTGTCACTGACTTTTCTTTCTTGGGTCAAAATTGAAACAATAAAGGAAAGGTTAAAGTTCAACAGACTTTCAATTCTGATAACAGAATCTGCTTCAGTTTCCTCAGTATAAAAGTGAATGAGTCAGTCAAATATATGTTTTTTTTAGTATCACAAAACGAATAATTATTCAACCAGAGACATTTTTGTCAACACCATCAATCATTATTATAGTCATTGTATGCATGAAAAACAAGTAAGATGAAATACTTGGATTTAGGTAATGTGTGCTAAGTCCTTACATAGAGTATGCTTCAGATATATTTACTTTTTGATGCCTTGCAAGAACATTCAGTTAACATTAAAGGGATATTTGGGAAAAGATGATAACAAAGACAGAATGTAATAAGATCTGTGCAATTTTGTTTTTTAAACACATCATTTAGTCAGCTCATTAAGAACAGACTTAGGGGCATATGTACTAAGCGCAGATTTTTTTTTAAAACGCCGTTCTTTTTAAATTGCCATTTTTGACAGCGTTGCTATCACGGTATGCAGAAAACCCAGAATACCTGTGATAAGCAACATTTGCTAAACTGGCGAGGAGCCGCCAATGTGCTGATCGGCTCTCTGAAAAGGGCTCACCCGCAATTTTTTTCTGCAGCAGGGCGAGTCCTTGTGCAAATCTCGCCAAAGATCAACAATTTTTAATATATAATTTAATACTCGTGTATTGTAGCAGGGGGTCTCCGGAGCAGAACCACATTGATTTGAGGTCCGGGGACACCCTGCTTTTCGAGATATAGGCCCTGTTAAGGGGTGCCGGTATCTCCCATGCATTTTATTCCCACGGTCACGTGACATGGGACATTTAAATGCATAGGAGATACTGACTTCCCATGAATCAACGTGGTTCTGCTCCGGACCACCTGCTCATCTACACTACAATAGTGTAAATTGAGCAAATTGATTTAGTTAATACTTACAGCAGCTCGCTGCTCAATAGCAGCTGCTTGGAAAAATATAAATGTGCCCTCTAGGCAGACAATAATTAAAAGATTGAATGGGGTTAAATTAATGGAACAATTATCGGCCCAACTTAATCAAAAACTAGAAGACTACCACAAGGGCATGCATGGCTTACAATGGCACTGGGTCACTAGTGTTTATTGATGATGTGACAGAAGACAGAAGCTGCCGGATGAATTCTGAAGTGTATAGGGATATATTCAAAAAAGAACAATGATAATGCGCCAGATGGGGTGTTACTCTTGATAAGGGCAATGAGCAAGATTAACGATGAAATGTATATAAAAAACAAATATATATATATATAAAAAAAAAAAAAAAAACACATGTGCCATGAACCAGTCCGGTGCGTATAGGGTATTGCAAAAGGAAATGTATATATGAGTGAGACAAACACAACCCAATAGGTGAAGCAGCTTCTTTAAAACAGGGAACCTCCAGTCCCTGCTAGGTACATAGCAACAAAGAAAAGGTTAGAAGCGCAGTCAGTATAGGGTTGAGGTCAAACTATATAACTTTATTTAAAACATCTAGTCCCAGGGCAGAACCTCTAGGACAACAACAGCATAAGAATTAATGCATATAATATTATTAAAAAAAGAAAAAACTATGTGGTTGAAGCTGTATGTGCAATTGCACTTGATGGGTCTCCAAGGGGTTAAAAACGGGAGTAGCCTGATGATAAATCTCAGTCCTGCAATCTGTGCACTGCCCGGGCAGATTTAGGAAAAAAGAGGGGGTACCCCAGGGCTGAGGCAATGCTCAAAATGCTCACCCTTAATCCACTTTGATATGTTGGTGTCCCGTAATCCTCCTTGCTCCTGAAATTCGCTCCGTAGCAAGCTGTTCAGATGCGCTGATTGCGCTTGGTAGCAGACAGCCCTCCGGGTGTCCGGGTCTGATGTCACTTCCGGCTGTGACGCACAGACCCTTCCCGGTAGTCTCTGGGCTTCGTCTGTCAGCTCTCCTCCTCCTCCTTCAAGTTGCCGATCACCAGGCAAACAGGTTGCGATCAGCTGGAGCCCAACGTGTGATGTCAGCAACAACTCCACTGTACTGAATGGAAGCAACACCCTATTGCTCCTCCTCCTACGCGTTTCACCAAAGGGCTTCGTCAGGGATATCATTGCACCAGTGCCTTCTTAATTTATAGCCAAGTTGATTGCATTGACTCAATATAATGTGATAAAAGGCTTCCATAATGATTCAATAAAGCCATTATCTTAAAGGACTGGTGCTCATGATACAAATGACTGGTTCATGTCACAAAAAACACTACTTAAACAAAAAACATAATAACAAAAAAGAAAATAATTGCAATGTATATTAAAATGTTTACAAATCTAAAAATTGGTTAATAAAATATTATTTAAACTTGTATTCTTTTGTGGATTTTTCGGTGTTCGTATTTGTAAAAACAAATGACTTCCTTAATATATAATATGATAATTTAACTAAATAGATAAAACACCTTGTATAACCCTCAAATATATGTATACTTAAATGACTCACTAATTTAATTATAACAAAAAAAAAAAAAAAAAAATCAATCAATGCATAAAATAGATAGATAATATATTAAATACTTGTTGATACAATTTAGAACATCTTAAAATCAGTTCAACATAGAGACACTCTTAATATTAAACAATAAATGGTTAATGAGACAGATAAAAGTTACTGAAAAGCTAAAAGATCCAATTCTTCATTTAGACCTGCTGGACTCATTGTTTGTAATTTAAAAATCCAGTAAGTTTCTTGTTTTCTAAGTTTTAAAAGCCTGTCACCCCTCATGGTTGTATGGTTAATATGTTCGATACCGATAATGGATAGACCTTCTATTTCTTTATTATGGGCTGTTAAAAAATGACGTGAAACCCCATGTCCAAGGAAGCCTTTTAAAATGTTTCGCCTGTGTTCGGTAAAACGTTCCTTTAAACTTCTCTTCGTGCGGCCTATATAATAAAGACCGCAAGGACAACTAAGCAGATAAACAACATATGTCGTATTGCAGTTAATAAACTGTTTTATTCTAAATGTTTCTCCTGTAGCCTTGGACACAAACTCTGTACACTTATTTTTAATGTGTTTGCAGGTTAAACAATTAGTACGACCACATTTATAACAGCCACCTGGGCATGTCGGTAACCATGTATTTTGAGTTTCTATTTTATTCAGTCCAATTTTATTTTGTTTTAAAATAGTGGGAGCTAAAACATTCTTCAAGTTTTTTGCTCTCTTAAAGACAATTCCTGGTTTGTTATGTAATGTTTTTCCTATAATGGGATCATTTAAAATAATACCCCAATGTTTTGTAAGAATCTTTTTTATATCTTTACAGGCCCCATTGTATTTTGTGATGAATAAACAGTTTTCTACATCTTTCGAATCCTTAATTGCTGCCTGTTCTGGATTTTCAGTAATTTGTTTATCCTGTATCAGACATAGTCTATTTTGTCCCTTCACTTTTAAAAGTGCAGCGTCCAATTTATCTTTTTTATATCCTTTGGCTAAAAATTTCATATAAAGTGCATCTGCTTGTTCCATAAAATCTGATTCTTTTGAGCAGTTTCTAAAAATTCTTAAAAATTGCCCATAGGGTATATTATTGATCCAGGCCTTAGAATGGTTACTAGTCCGCTCGAGGTAACTGTTGGCATCTACCTTCTTAAAAAACGTTTTGGTTAAAATCTTGTCCCCCTCACTAAATAAAACTAGATCCAAAAAATTGATAGTACCCGGATGATGTTCATGAGTGAACTGTAGGTTTACTTCGTTGTTATTTAAATAAATAATCTATAGATGACCTTTTAATAATATGGAAGGGTACAGAAGAAGAGCTTTTACAATTTTACATTTATTTAAAACAACACTCTAGCTTGTGGCTTCTATAGGGAAAGCCCATACATAGTCAGGGACCTTTCCCCAGTAGCGGCATATAGTCAGGTACAGCACCTGTGAAAAGCCACGCGGTGACTGCGGCCTGTGGTCCGGGACCAGACCAGTGACGCGGTAAAGACGGTAGGGTGATATTATCCACGCCGGAATTCACCCCTACGCGGATGCGGACGCCATCACGGATGACAACGTTGGATCAGATGGATCCTCCTTGTTATTCTGCAACACCCTGGTGCAGGAGCCCCTGGCAGGTACCTAACCAAGTGCACTAACATTCCACGGGATAGCGCTATCTCCATCACTTTGGGTGGGCCTTGACATTGGGACGGGACATCAGGGAATTGGTGCCTGGCACCCAATGTACTTTGGGGGGACACACTGTTGGTTTCAGGTTGAGGTCTATATTACTGTGTGGTACCTGTTACCAATATCATTGTGTGTAGTTAAGGTTGTTAGCATATATTTGTGTGCGTGCATCATTAGTATTGTTCCTGTAAGAGGATTATCCCACCCCATTGGGATCCCTTGCAGGTGGAGGTGCTGTCAACCGATGAATCAAGTACACCCCAGGCTTCCAGCGGCAGAGGTTCAGGCCTTCTGTGAGCCACAGGTAACGCACCAAACACACAGTAGCCACCACATCTTCCATGGGGCGGGGGTGGGGAAGTGTGATATATATATATATATATATATATATATATATACACCATCACATTTTACATAAGTTATGGTGGGTGAAAAGAAACCTTCACCGTATATATAGCAAATAAAAAGATCACTTGTGAGCACATTCACATGTCTTAGACAGGTCTTCAACCCCACCTTTCACCATTATCACCTAGCATACAGTGCTTCCACTGCAGCAAGGGATTCTGGGTAATGACATGCAAATGTGCACACTGTGTCTACCATAACTTAAAATGTGACGGTAAATCCTACAGCTTTGAAAATTGCAAAGCCAGTACAACCAACCTCATCTCACTTATGAGACCCATTAAGGTTGAAACATGTCTGTGAGTGTTCTGCATCTAATCCCATGCTGTGCTTAAAAGCTGTGTGAACAGCAGAGCATTTGCTTATATGGGTTCATGTCAAAATATGTCAAAATGGATTTCAGGCAAAAGGTGACACATTGTGTGCTCATTTGCATGTCATTTCCCAGAATACCTTGCTGCAGTGGAAGCACTATGTGCTATGTGATAATGTGATAATGATCTAAAAGCAGCATTGCAGACCTCTCTAAGACATGTGAATTTGCTCACAAGTGATATTCTATATTATATACATATACTATATACTATACAGTACTACAGTTGCTATATATATGTGTATCTCGAAAGCTCGCACAAATAAAAGCATTTCGTTAGCCACAGAACGGTATCATCTATTTATTTTTTTATTTTTTGATTATTGAAGCTCGGCTAACACGGTACTGATACTTCTACATATATATATATATATATATATATATATATGGAAAGAAGAAAGAAAAAAACAGGCGCACACCTAGTGCATTAAAGTATAACAATAGATTTATGGAACATTAAAAACAGACAAATGCCCACTCACAAGAAAAACGATAATATAGTGCAGTTATGAGATTGGCTCTCATATGCCAGTGGTAGCGTCTGGATCAGCAGTAGTGTCTTTTCCTAACACATGGCGCCGGCACGGCGTGGTCTCCTTCACCGGAAGTGACGTCCACCCGATCTAGTGCCCCGCACAAGGAAATCCCACCGGGAAACAAGGTCCTCGTCCGCCTGCCTTTGATCACCGCAACACCAGGGGAAACAAGGATGTATTCGCTCCTCTGTTTGGCTTAGCCGCTCCCAACTTGCATCAGTCTTTCTTGGTTGGAAAGTGTCTGCTAATGCAGAGCAGACACTTTCCAACCAAGAAAGACTGATGCAAGTTGGGAGCGGCTAAGCCAAACAGAGGAGCGAATACATCCTTGTTTCCCCTGGTGTTGCGGTGATCAAAGGCAGGCGGACGAGGACCTTGTTTCCCGGTGGGATTTCCTTGTGCGGGGCACTAGATCGGGTGGACGTCACTTCCGGTGAAGGAGACCACGCCGTGCCGGCGCCATGTGTTAGGAAAAGACACTACTGCTGATCCAGACGCTACCACTGGCATATGAGAGCCAATCTCATAACTGCACTATATTATCGTTTTTCTTGTGAGTGGGCATTTGTCTGTTTTTAATGTTCCATAAATCTATTGTTATACTTTAATGCACTAGGTGTGCGCCTGTTTTTTTCTTTCTTCTTTCCATATATATATATATATATATATATATATATATATATATATATATATGTAGAAGTATCAGTACCGTGTTAGCCGAGCTTCAATAATCAAAAAATAAAAAAATAAATAGATGATACCGTTCTGTGGCTAACGAAATGCTTTTATTTGTGCGAGCTTTCGAGATACACATATATATAGCAACTGTAGTACTGTATAGTATATAGTATATGTATATAATATAGAATATCACTTGTGAGCAAATTCACATGTCTTAGAGAGGTCTGCAATGCTGCTTTTAGATCATTATCACATTATCACATAGCACATAGGGCCTCATGCAGTAAGCGACGATTATGTGAAATCGGCAAGCTTATCGATTAGTCATGTTATTGGCGTTTTTCCCTCTCCGTATGCAGTAAGTGCCGAATACATTCAAAATCAACCAGAAAACAAATCCGCCCACTCTCACGATGATGAGCCGATCACACACAGGTGTATCGGCGTGCGTGGCGGGGTGCTGTTAGGTTGCACAATCACAAATCTTGCTGAATCAGGCGAAACAAGCATGTTTTTGATTGCGCGCCATATTTAAAGGCAACGTGTACTGCTAATCATTCTCTGTGTTGTTGGGAGTGAGAGAGAGAGAGAGACGCACAGAGCTGGACGATTGAAGATTTGCATATTGACTGAGAGACTTGTTGTGTATTGGGTGAGCTTTGTCCTTTGTTGTTTTGTTTACATCTTTGTCTTGTTTTATATGTGGAAGTGGGTCGTGTGATTGCCTGTACATTTCTTGTCTGTTTTTTGTGAGTGCTGGAAGTATGCCCGCAAAGCGTGGGAAGAGTGATGCTGGTGGGAGTGGGAGTGCTACTCGTGGGAGTACGCGTCGGAGTGAACGTTCTGTTCAGGGGAGTGATGTTGCTGGTGCACCGAGTGGTGTTGCTGGGAGTGGGAGTGCTGTTGTTGGGAGTGGGAGTGCTGGTGCTGCGAGTGGTGTTGCTGGGAGTGGGAGTGCTGTTGTTGGGAGTGGGAGTGCTGTTGTTGGGAGTGGGAGTGCTGTTGCTGTGAGTGGGAGTGCTGGTGCTGGGAGTGCTGTTGCTGTGAGTGGGAGTGCTGGTGCTGGGAGTGCTGGTGCTAGGAGTGTGAGTGCTGGTGCTAGGAGTGTGAGTGCTGGTGCTAGGAGTGTGAGTGCTGGTGCTAGGAGTGGGAGTGCTGGTGCTGGGAGTGCTGCTGGTGGCGCAGTTGCTGATGGGGTGTCTGGTGGTGGCGTGCTTGCTGGTGGCCAGCTTTTGGAGGCTCTTCCATTGGAAGAAGGAGAGTCCAGTCAGCACCAGCCAAGCTCTGACCCTAAACCTGCTCGGAAAAAACGTGTGGAGAAGCCACGTAATCCTCGCTTCAATGACCAGGAAAATAGGGCTCTTGTCACTGGCATTCTGGAGCACTATGACAGTCTCTATGGACATTTAGTAGGTAAGTGTAACTTTACATTTATTATTCAAATACATGTGATCCTAGGTCATCTGAGTTTTGTTCATATGCAAATATGGGTACACAATATCTTTCTATGTTCATTAGTGTGGAAACACAGCTTTTTATCATGCCTTACAAGGACAAATAAACACAGGCGGTCAATTTGCCAGAACTGCATACAATATGAATGCAACCTTGCTTACATGTATAGGTTTAGTAGTGAATGCTCATGTGCTGCACATATTACACATACAGTAAAACAGCATGTTTGCTATCTCTTGGAACAGCTAGCAGTGTAGGAAACTGGTGCTTATATTATTATTAATTTACCTCATATCTTTTATATGTTTTTCAAGGGCGGACAAGTGCAGCAAGCAAAAAAGAAATGTGGGACACAATAGTCATTGGTGTCAATGCCTGTGGGAATAGTGTCAGGGACAAGTATCATTGTCGGAAAAGATTTGATGATATTAGGTCCAAATTGAAAAAGAAAATACAAGACCAACGCGTGCATGCTACTGGCACTGGAGGTGGGCCCACACCACAACGTCTCATATTGACTCCATTGGAGGAGCTGCTTCGGCCAAAATTACTTACCGTCGTCGTGGAAGGCTTGGCTGGTGACCGTGACATTGGAATTTATCCGTCACAATTTCCAGCAGGTGATAAATATTACTGTACTAGGCGTGTCGTTGCTTACAGTTATTTTGCATATTTACACTGCTTTTTATACTGTCTTCACAATATAAGCATACCTGCATCTATATATGTATATGTCTGATTCTGTATATATATATCTCAAAATAGACATATATGTAGTAGTCCTACTAAAAGCAGTAACTAATATAGCACGTGCCATTGCGTGCTCATTTACATGTGAATTCCCAAAATGCATAGCTGCAGTGGAAGCAATTGATGGTGGGCGAAGATGGGGAACAACAGGGTAGTACACGTGTAACACATGTTCATGAGAAATTATTAGTAGCTACAGGTACAGAACAGAAATATGTATCATATTATTGTGTATTTTATTGATTTTACTCCGACAAACATGACATTACTGCCTATTTTAAGCATGCATCAAAGAAATTGCATGTAACGGCCTACAAACATCACTGGCACTAACACATCTATAGTTGCTTATGAAAAGGTCCATTTTTGCTTTATGTCATATACAGACAGCATAATGAGGCACACGTATCATATGTTATGTCATTGTTTTCATAACTTAAACACTGCAGATGACTACTTAGCTCATCTACCATTGTGTTAAAGCAGCTGCAATTAATATCTCATCACAGCATACACTTCAACAGAGGGGGTGGGGTTCAGCACACACACTAATTACAGCCTCATTTCACGGTCAACTTAGTTCACACCATTTGCACCTGTTTCAAGTCATTGAAAGGTGTGGCTGATTAGGCTTTTTGGGGAAGGGAATACCTTTCTTACAACCTGAATAGCACAACTGAAGTTAATCACACTCATTTGAAAGCTTAACTCTAGCTACTAAATGCCCCAACAACTCATTACTTATCAAAGCGTACGTCACACATTAGTTCACTCATATCTATAGTTGAACTACTATGAAAGACACATTATCACACACTGCATGTGTTGTCTTGTTGAGTCACAGCCACATTCAGGTGTGCCACATCTTCGATTAATGTACCACACATATCCTCTACCAAAAACAACACTTTTTGCAATATGACCACCTTCATGATAACCATTGTGAATGGTCATCTCATGATAGTTATGTACATTATGATACTGATATCACTACACAACATATGATTTTTATGTACTCATTTAATCTATTTATCCTCACGCATTACTGCAGAAACATAGTATGTTGTATGTTAGGGAACTCAAAAATTCTAAGTACACAGGCATGTACAGTGTTATTACAACTATTTATGTTCACTTTCACACACATTTTCGGTTAAGGAACTGATGTTGTTAGTTAATCATAAATACAGAACATACAATAAGTGTTTGTTCAATATTTACACATGTAAATGTAAAACTTATGTTATTGTTATATATAGTTGCCCCTGGAGGACATGTGTCACCTGAGATGGAACAAGTGTCTTCACCTGGGTCAGCCAGCTCAACACTACTAGAAGGTGAGTGTATCATTTGCTGGCCATATAATATGTGCTCTTCTATATGTTATGTTGTCATGTGCATTATTTGTTTTGCACATCTTCTTTAAATAGGATTACTTAGTGTCAGTGAAAATTAAGTGTAAGGCAACATGTATTGTGTTAGTGATGTTAATTATCATGTAGGACTTCTGAGTTTAGAGCAACTTTTCATTCATTCATATTTCATACTGAGTCCAAACATTATTCGTAAGTCAAGGTAGTTTTTAATGAGGTTATAAAACGTATGCTAACATGTTAGGTGTTACTTAGGACACAGTACAATTACATAGTAACACAGCATACATTAACATGCCATTTAATAATGTGTACATTTCTTTTTAGAACATCATGGTGATGAGGATGATGAGTATGATGAGGATGACGCCACAGAAGAGACTGAAATACAATCATGTGACCATGAAGAGGTGCCAATAGAAACTGTTGTACCGCCAAATCGTCCATCAACTTCCACATACGATGCAATTGTAGCTTCAGAGGGAAAAATAGTGGACGCAGAAAATCGTCGCCATTCAGACATGATGACAGTGCTGGAAAGGATGATTGGACTGCAGGAAGAAACAGTATCACAATTGGCACATCTCCACAGAGTCTTCATTGAAGTGCCTAAACAGTTGCAAAAAATCAACACCTCATTCGAAGCATTAGTTGTTCAGCAAACACAAGCTAATTACTGGAGAATGACTAATGTACCACAATTCAACACCTCCCAGCCAGGATCTGTTCATGCAGGTCAGTTTTCACCACATTCATCTGATATTCATTCACCAGGCCCAAATGTTACCGGTCAAGTAGCAGACATTGCTGTGCAGGTTCCTGATGACATCCTACCGCTGCCATCTGTACAAATTCAGCAGCAGACACCTACAAAGGAGGCGACAAAAACAAAACAAGACACACATGAAACAGACCAACCATCACTTGTGCAGTGTCTACCAACTTGCTCACATGTGTCACTGGGCACAAGCCCTGTCCGTGAACAGTCACTACCCAAAAGCCCTGTAGGTGAGTCGCTGCCCAAAAGCCCTGTAGGTGAATCGCTGCCCAAAAGCCCTGTAGGTGAATCGCTGCCCAAAAGCCCTGTAGGTGAATCACTGCCCAAAAGCCCTGTAGGTGAGTCACTGGCCACAAGCCCTGTAGGTGAGTCACTGGCCACAAGCCCCGTAGGTGAACAGTCACTGGCCACAAGCCCTGCCCGTGAAGTGCCAGAGGCCACTCAAAGTGGCTCTGTTGTGCCTAAAGTTGGTGGCAAAAGAAAAAGGAAAATTCAAGAGACAACAAGCAGGCCTGTTACTCGCTCGCAAAAGGAACAAAAAAAATAAATGTTATAATTCAGAAAATATGTCTTTGGCCTTGTTTTGTTGACTTCAGATTATCTAATTACTATTGTATGTATGCTGAAGACTGTGTTGTTTCCAAACTTTCAACTATGTTCTTGTACACGTGAAGTTTTGGAAATGTTAACACTCATAATTAATTGTGTTATAAATATTTATGTTGTAATCGTCTGTTCAGTAATGGTCCACCAGGAGCCAGTTGCTAAGTTTAGAGAAGCTGCCATTGACTTTGCAGCAAAACATTGCATTTGGGTGTGTTAATTGATGTAAGAATTGCATATGCATATTAGTCACATGCAATTATTAAAACACCTAAGTAAGTGCAAACATCTTTCTTGTACGTGTACAGCAGGATTATGTGTAAATTATTACTTACCTTTGCCTTGCTTGGCCATTGTAATTTTGTCCTTTAATCAGTTGTGTGTTCGTTTCTATAACATCTCAGAATGTATAATAATATATATATACACACACACACACACACACACACACACTGAGTGAGTGTGAGTGTGAGTGTGTGAGTGTGTATATATATATGTATATGTGTGTATATATATATGTATATGTGTGTATATATATATGTATATGTGTGTATATATATATATGTATATGTGTGTATATATATATGTATATGTGTGTATATATATATATGTATATGTGTGTATATATATATGTATATGTGTGTATATATATATGTATATGTGTGTATATATATATGTATATGTGTGTATATATATATATATATATATATATATATATATATATATATATATATATATATATATATATAGTACTATATAAACTGGTATACACAAACTAATACACTTCATGCTTCCTTGTGAAAACACTATTTTAATAATACAGGCCTAATGTTTGAGAAATATCCTAAGTATGAGACTCTAACAGTATTGTGCTTAAACAAATGTTTATTACTTAATTCAATCATGTTTCTCACCATTTAAATAGGTTTCATACAAGGTATACTTAATGCCATCAATGTTGTGTGTACTCCTGCAATATAAAAAAAAATAAAATATTATATATAAATATATATATATTTTTATAAGAGATATATTTATATATATATATATATATATATATATATATATATATATATATATATATATACACACGTATTTAAACTCATGCAGACAGGGAGTTAACCAGACTTTCACATACACACAGAAATGTAAGCGGGGAAAAAACATTTCTTTTTGCAGGTGTGTTTTTACTGATATGCCTGGCTAAGAAATATTTTCACACACTGGTCTTTGTTAGTTTTCAAAAAAACACTATGTGAACGCATTCACAGTCTAGGGATGTTTTTCACAAACGAGATAAAAGAAGGAGAAATGTTTCTCCCACAGTCCCATATCACGAACCACAACTGTTAACCCAATTAGACAAACAAATCCAATTGGCGTTTGAAATAAGGAGTCAAAGTAGTTACTTTTGTTGACCTTGACAAGGAAAAACAGGAGTTTGTTAGCCATTCAGCACATTCATTTTGATGAGCAAATAACACAGACCTGCACACAGCTTTTGTGCTACTCAGACATGGCTGATGAATTCGTTAACAATATTAATCCCCTTTTAGGGTATAAGTACATGATCTGTGAAGCCATCTTGAACAGTCGCGGACAGAAAGCAAGCACACGCCAAATCGATGATTTCATTCGAGCAAAATATCCTTATTACCAAGACCGTAAGCATGCACGGAATTTTAATTCCTCAATAAGATTCACTTTATCAAGTAATGACTTTTTTGAACGTGACCAGGATAAGCTACAACACACCTATGGTTTCTGGAAGATTGCCCCGGAAAAACAATTTATCCTGAAAGACGGCACTTATATTGTCGTGAAAGGCATATTTATTCCTAATGGCAATAGCAATGTATCCGCTACTACTGATCCGTTTGAATCGATACGTGCTGCAATATCTGCAGCCTCCATTCCTGAAACCCACATTGTACAAGAACAAAAGTACTATGATTATGTACCAAGCCTTTCAGCTGAAATTGCATTGGAATGGGAACCGGAAGAAATGAACCTACCTCCCGACCAATTATTTGAAGAAAGCAGTGGCGATTCCTATGAGCGCATCCTGGAGGAGATATGTGCCATACTGGATTCAGCGGTTGGGTTAAGCGTGGATGAAAATGGCTTGCATTTCTGGAGCGACCAGTTGCAGCCAGGCGAAGAGTTAATTCTAGAAGAATGGTAAATATAACAATCGTTATGCGTTGACTCTGCGTTTAAATTTTTTTTTTTTTTGTAACCACCATTTTCACTTTCAATGCGTGGATACAGCGTAACATTGCAGACTGCATAACATGTAGCGATCACAAACAAATTGTTTCCTAATACAATATAGTAGGACCTGAAAGAGTAGTACACATTGCTGACGGAATAAATATACGTACTTTCCTATCCCTTTAAACATATTAGCAACATTTTACCATTACTCTAACACATACCTGTTTTGTTATCATGCAACATCTACAACATTGAAAACCGGGTCCACCACGTATGACGTGGGACCCTTGTCATGGGCCAAGGCGTCCTTAAAAAGGATTAGTGATGTAAGTCCCGCCCCCAAGCGACGTGCGCGCCTCAAAGCCTATTGGCTGTCATGTTTTGTTATAGTAACGGTAACTGCAGTGTGTGATGCGTGCGGCTCAGTGTTTGTAGGCGTACCCTGGGCGTTAGCCGAATGTTAATTGAGTGGGAGGAGTGTTAGCGTGCGTTTCACGCTGGCTTAACATGACGTCACACGTATTGCATTTGCGCATTGTGTTATCGGCCGTGCTTTCTGTTCAAACACGTCTGTTTAAAAAGAATACAGATGTACTCGTTTAGAACGAATGTAGTTTCGTCTTCATTGTATTTGAAATAAAGATGTTATGTTTACTGGTATTTTCAACATGTATTGAACGCACAACGTACGCTTTGTTTTGCGCATGCGCTAACAGTTAGTGGAGCCAAGCGTGAAGTGCGTGCGCACACAAAGATGTGCGCGCACATCTTTCAGTATACAGGCAACGTTCACTTCTTATACATAGTTATGCCTGCTACAAATTTAAAGAAACATTACATACTGATGAACAGTTTTACTTCTAACATATAAGTGAGTGACGTGTGTATCTACACAATCATATAGAGCTGCGTAACGCGTTGTCACGGATGCATATCTAGTAAGGTGCCATCTTTGACCATCATGTGTTTGCTGTATTTCAGAGATGTCGGGGAAGATACAATCGGATCAATGTATGATTTCAGAAGAGTCTACCTTTATATGAGATGATTGTGAGGAGGAGCCACCGACTACTATACTACATATGGAACTAATTTTATATTGCTTGCAGCGCTTATTAACAAACAATTAAAAATGTGATACCCTTATGCCTATATTGCATAAGCACTTAATTAACATAATGATGTTGCAAAAGAGTGCCTCATGAATTTTTATTGAGTGTTCTTTAATGACTACTAACATTTTATGACATGGTGTGTTTTATATATAACAACCATTCCCACTCTGCTAACACATTTGTGTATTCTAATATGTAATGGAACGTATGACTGTCGAAACTATGTAACAATAATAATAATAATATGAGCATGTTCATGTATAGGGCTGCTAGTTGTACGCAGCGATTTACAGACACATGTTTCAGCCTGAGGTCCCTGGCCCGTGGAACGTACAAATGTTTTTTTGCCGCATGAGGCACAGGGAGATAAAGTGACTTGGCCAAGGTCACAAGGAGCCCACACCGGGAATTGAACCAGACTCCCCTGCTTCAAACTATCAGTGCCAGTGTGTGTCTTTACTCAGTGAGCCACTCCTTCTCCCAATGTAAAGGACACTTACAACCAAGTAGCCATTTATTTTTAAAATCTCTTGTTACATGGGTATGTAGATAAAATGGTTTGGGACTGTAGCAACTAATGTTAGTGGCCAGATGTTATGGTCCCCTCCAATGCATGATGTTCTGAATATGACATCACCATCATGTTATGAAGTACGTTTCTGTGTATATTTCATTAACCTAACTAACTATAGTTTACTGTGTTTATTAATCGTTTAGAAATACATAGTATAGTCAATATGATGATATAAGCTACCATAATAAAGCTGGTGTTATCATTTGTCGGTGTTATACATGGATCCTACACCAATTGATAGAGACACAAACAGTTGTCTTAAAAAGTGTGTCTATGCTAGTGATGAATGTGCTCCCGTAAGTAAACAAATAAGTACAGTTATCCCCTTTTCTCCAACCACCTCTATATTACATTAATGGAAATTATAAGGAAACATACATAAAATGTGATGAAATGTGAGTAATCATTTTGTAATACAATGCACATGAAAGCTCAAGAGTAGCTAAATGCATATACATGATACAGAAAGTACATATATGTAACATTTGTGTTTAAACCAATATGTTGGGTTTTTAGTTCCAATAATTATAGGAAGATTGAGGTAGCCACATCTTATGAGAGATGTCAGCAAATATACATACCATGATCAGTCATACTGGAGATATACCTATAATGCAAAGGAACAATATATAAATTGCAAACATTGACATGCCATCTTCAGTACCGTAAACAACACAGCAAAGTGTGTATTTGGTGTTAAATGTACAACACCATGTATATTTCATGACATTCAAAATGTAAATCAGCCTGGTGTACACATCATATGGATGTACATGTTACACTGCACCAATAACATTGTATGTAAGCATACTAGAAGCATGAATGATTATGGGCATAATATGTGTTTTGTCTTAGCATAAGGAATAACACAATGCTAAAATATTATTGCTTTGTTACCCAAGTTGTATTCACATACACACAACTAAAGTACAATTGAAGAGGGATTATATAACCTGTGCAACAATAACATACCGGTGCCACATCCCTTTGTGCACACAGCAGAGAAAAGAAAGGTGTGCAACCCATATTCATCTGTGTCCTAACAGAAGGTTATATAAAGAAACATTATTGTTAATATAACATAATTAAACTATAAAAGTAGTACTAGGAACATATGAGTTTGTACTTACAAGAAAAAAATGAATTGATGAGATTCTGTCGTGTCTGGCCACCACTGGCTGTTTGTTCATTTTCAGCAGCTACATGGGTGGGATGCTCGTCTACCAAAGCCTCAGCTAGGTCTGACTGTACATTGTGCCTGAGTGCAACATTGTGCAAAATGCAACAGGCAAGGATAATATCAGACACTTTTTGAGGCTTGTATTGAAGAGCCCCACCAGTTCTGTCCAGACACCTAAACCTGGTCTTGAGTAGGCCAAATGTCCTCTCTATAACAGATCTTGTAGATATATGGGCTGCATTGTACCTGTCCTCTGCTTCAGTTTGAGGGTTTAGCACCGGAGTCAAGAGCCACGGCCTAATTCCGTATCCTGAGTCACCTATAATGAATGGAGCACACATAAGCTGACATTAGTGATCAAATTGTACAATGCCAACATTCCTAAATCAACATGTGTTTTGTGTTAGAACATGTAAATATGTACTCACCCAGCAGCCAACCAGGTTCAAAATGTCCCTCTTCGAACGCATGGAAGACTGAAGAGTTCCTCAGGATAGAGGAATCGTGACTGGAACCAGGGAACTTGGGTACCACATGCATTATCCTCATCGTGGCATCACATACCACCTGTACATTGAGTGAATGGTAGTGCTTCCGATTGCGGTACACATGCTCACTCTGACTAGGTGCAATCAAAGCAACATGTGTGCAATCGATTGCACCCAGCACACATGGTATCCCTGCTATATTATAAAAGCCAGTCCTGACTTCCAGCCACTCTGTCGCCTCTGTAGGAAAATGAATATAATTCCTAGCGCGTCTATTGAGTGCATAGAGAAACTGGGTCAAGGCCCGCGAGAATGTAGATTGCGAGACCCCGCCCACTATGCCCACAGTTGTCTGGTATGACGCGGAAGCAAGATAATGTAATGAGCACAGCATTTTAACAAGCCCAGGGACTGCACGACCTCTGGCTGTGAAAAAATCTAAATCCCCCCTTATCTCCTCATAAAGAGCTAAGATTGCTGCTGAACTCAAACGATAGCGACTTACAATCTCCTCCTCACTCATCCCATCTAACAGGGTTCTCTCCCTGTACAGACGCGGACGAGGCACAACTTGTCTCCTCTGTCTTCTCCTCTGATCTCCTGTCCCTCTACCTGTCCCTCGGCCTGTCCCTCTCCCTGTCCCTGTCGTATCCGCGTCACTGTCACTGTCCCTCGGTGTGTCCCTCCCTTGCCCTATATGATTGTCTTCATCATCAAGCATGTCATAGAAAAGAATGTTCCTCCGTCTCCTAAACAATCTCAACATTTTGAAATGAGTAGCTGTGAATGAGCAGGTAATGTGCGTCCTTTAAATAGGTATGTGATGATGTCAGGTGACATAGTAAAATGCAAGGTGTTACATTAACATAATAAAGTACTTCTGTGGCAAGCTGTGTGCACTTGTTGTTCTAAGTATTTGTTGTGTGTATTCTGCAGGGAATGATGATATTTGGCAATGATGTGACGTGAAGCTTTGTACAAAGATTGCTTGCAAATAAATAGTTGCATGTGCAATGCATGTAACACTTGTGAACGCAAGAGTCAGTCATGTAATGAGACAAAAAGGCTGAGATTGACGTGGGAAAAGTTTTGTGTAACATGTGTAATTATCCATGTTATTGTGACATGTTGGCAACAATGAATAGTCGTGTGCATATGCATGCATTTGTGTAAGGAGGATAGTTGGTATAGAATGAGTTTACAAGGTGTCCCAATGATGAATTACTGTACATGTGTGTATAAGTTAGGTTGAAGTGCTTGTAATGCAACGGTTACAATGTAAACATGCAATGTGATTGAGCGTCCAATAAGTGACGTCATGAAAATAGGGAGGACCCAAAAGTATATGTAAACATGAGAAGACAGATGTACATGAACGTTTAAAGATGCGTGTCACATTACAAGCATTGTGTAATGTAAAGGAAGATGAATATACTGTGTATGAGTGACATGTGTGACATGTGTGACATCATGTAAATAATTGTCGCTGAGTTGAGTAAAATGTGTGATATGATGTGAGGTTCTCCTTTAAGAGTGTAGTATAGTATTTTCCCTTGCCACATCATCACATGATGAGTAATGTGACCCGCAAATGCTGAAAACATGTAAAAGTCGAATGTTATGCAAATAAGACACATCAGTGGTGACACAATGCAGGGAATGCCCCCACACTGTAATGCAAATCCCCCTTGTATTGTGAGCAATGAAACGTAAACAGTACTATACTGTTATACGTCCCCGCTCCATTGACTTCCATTGATGTACAGAAGATGTTTTTTTTCTAAGTGCCGTTCCGGCAGCCTTAGCGATCGTTCTCCCGTCCAAACTGCCAACTTTAGTTGGCGGGAGAAATCGGCCATAACATCTCAATTTCGTAGTGCCGATCAGCCCCGATAAGCTGTTTTTTTTTGTTGAATCCAGCCGATTTAAAAAAGTGGCGATCAGTGTCGAAAACAGGCTTATCGGCAGGCGACTGGCCATAACCAAATTATCGGCTCCGAAACCTGGCGATATGAAGCACTTATCGGCGCTTACTGAATCTCAAACCCAATTTTGGCTATAACATGGCCATATTTCCCTTATCAACGCTTACTGCATGAGGCCCATAGTGCTTCCACTGCAGCAAGGTATTCTGGGAAATGACATGCAAATGAGCACACAATGTGTCACCTTTTGCCTGAAATCCATTTTGACATATTTTGACATGAACCCATATAAGCAAATGCTCTGCTGTTCACACAGCTTTTAAGCACAGCATGGGATTAGATGCAGAACACTCACAGACATGTTTCAACCTTAATGGGTCTCATAAGTGAGATGAGGTTGGTTGTACTGGCTTTGCAATTTTCAAAGCTGTAGGATTTACCGTCACATTTTAAGTTATGGTAGACACAGTGTGCACATTTGCATGTCATTACCCAGAATCCCTTGCTGCAGTGGAAGCACTGTATGCTAGGTGATAATGGTGAAAGGTGGGGTTGAAGACCTGTCTAAGACATGTGAATGTGCTCACAAGTGATCTTTTTATTTGCTATATATACGGTGAAGGTTTCTTTTCACCCACCATAACTTATGTAAAATGTGATGGTGTATATATATATATATATATATATATATATATATATATATATATATATATATAAATATATATATATATACATATATATATATATATATATATCACACTTCCCCACCCCCGCCCCATGGAAGATGTGGTGGCTACTGTGTGTTTGGTGCGTTACCTGTGGCTCACAGAAGGCCTGAACCTCTGCCGCTGGAAGCCTGGGGTGTACTTGATTCATCGGTTGACAGCACCTCCACCTGCAAGGGATCCCAATGGGGTGGGATAATCCTCTTACAGGAACAATACTAATGATGCACGCACACAAATATATGCTAACAACCTTAACTACACACAATGATATTGGTAACAGGTACCACACAGTAATATAGACCTCAACCTGAAACCAACAGTGTGTCCCCCCAAAGTACATTGGGTGCCAGGCACCAATTCCCTGATGTCCCGTCCCAATGTCAAGGCCCACCCAAAGTGATGGAGATAGCGCTATCCCGTGGAATGTTAGTGCACTTGGTTAGGTACCTGCCAGGGGCTCCTGCACCAGGGTGTTGCAGAATAACAAGGAGGATCCATCTGATCCAACGTTGTCATCCGTGATGGCGTCCGCATCCGCGTAGGGGTGAATTCCGGTGTGGATAATATCACCCTATCGTCTTTACCGCGTCACTGGTCTGGTCCCGGACCACAGGCCGCAGTCACCGCGTGGCTTTTCACAGGTGCTGTACCTGACTATATGCCGCTACTGGGGAAAGGTCCCTGACTATGTATGGGCTTTCCCTATAGAAGCCACAAGCTAGAGTGTTGTTTTAAATAAATGTAAAATTGTAAAAGCTCTTCTTCTGTACCCTTCCATATTATTAAAAGGTCATCTATAGATTATTTATTTAAATAACAACGAAGTAAACCTACAGTTCACTCATGAACATCATCCGGGTACTATCAATTTTTTGGATCTAGTTTTATTTAGTGAGGGGGACAAGATTTTAACCAAAACGTTTTTTAAGAAGGTAGATGCCAACAGTTACCTCGAGCGGACTAGTAACCATTCTAAGGCCTGGATCAATAATATACCCTATGGGCAATTTTTAAGAATTTTTAGAAACTGCTCAAAAGAATCAGATTTTATGGAACAAGCAGATGCACTTTATATGAAATTTTTAGCCAAAGGATATAAAAAAGATAAATTGGACGCTGCACTTTTAAAAGTGAAGGGACAAAATAGACTATGTCTGATACAGGATAAACAAATTACTGAAAATCCAGAACAGGCAGCAATTAAGGATTCGAAAGATGTAGAAAACTGTTTATTCATCACAAAATACAATGGGGCCTGTAAAGATATAAAAAAGATTCTTACAAAACATTGGGGTATTATTTTAAATGATCCCATTATAGGAAAAACATTACATAACAAACCAGGAATTGTCTTTAAGAGAGCAAAAAACTTGAAGAATGTTTTAGCTCCCACTATTTTAAAACAAAATAAAATTGGACTGAATAAAATAGAAACTCAAAATACATGGTTACCGACATGCCCAGGTGGCTGTTATAAATGTGGTCGTACTAATTGTTTAACCTGCAAACACATTAAAAATAAGTGTACAGAGTTTGTGTCCAAGGCTACAGGAGAAACATTTAGAATAAAACAGTTTATTAACTGCAATACGACATATGTTGTTTATCTGCTTAGTTGTCCTTGCGGTCTTTATTATATAGGCCGCACGAAGAGAAGTTTAAAGGAACGTTTTACCGAACACAGGCGAAACATTTTAAAAGGCTTCCTTGGACATGGGGTTTCACGTCATTTTTTAACAGCCCATAATAAAGAAATAGAAGGTCTATCCATTATCGGTATCGAACATATTAACCATACAACCATGAGGGGTGACAGGCTTTTAAAACTTAGAAAACAAGAAACTTACTGGATTTTTAAATTACAAACAATGAGTCCAGCAGGTCTAAATGAAGAATTGGATCTTTTAGCTTTTCAGTAACTTTTATCTGTCTCATTAACCATTTATTGTTTAATATTAAGAGTGTCTCTATGTTGAACTGATTTTAAGATGTTCTAAATTGTATCAACAAGTATTTAATATATTATCTATCTATTTTATGCATTGATTGTTTTTTTTTTTTTTTTTTTTGTTATAATTAAATTAGTGAGTCATTTAAGTATACATATATTTGAGGGTTATACAAGGTGTTTTATCTATTTAGTTAAATTATCATATTATATATTAAGGAAGTCATTTGTTTTTACAAATACGAACACCGAAAAATCCACAAAAGAATACAAGTTTAAATAATATTTTATTAACCAATTTTTAGATTTGTAAACATTTTAATATACATTGCAATTATTTTCTTTTTTGTTATTATGTTTTTTGTTTAAGTAGTGTTTTTTGTGACATGAACCAGTCATTTGTATCATGAGCACCAGTCCTTTAAGATAATGGCTTTATTGAATCATTATGGAAGCCTTTTATCACATTATATTGAGTCAATGCAATCAACTTGGCTATAAATTAAGAAGGCACTGGTGCAATGATATCCCTGACGAAGCCCTTTGGTGAAACGCGTAGGAGGAGGAGCAATAGGGTGTTGCTTCCATTCAGTACAGTGGAGTTGTTGCTGACATCACACGTTGGGCTCCAGCTGATCGCAACCTGTTTGCCTGGTGATCGGCAACTTGAAGGAGGAGGAGGAGAGCTGACAGACGAAGCCCAGAGACTACCGGGAAGGGTCTGTGCGTCACAGCCGGAAGTGACATCAGACCCGGACACCCGGAGGGCTGTCTGCTACCAAGCGCAATCAGCGCATCTGAACAGCTTGCTACGGAGCGAATTTCAGGAGCAAGGAGGATTACGGGACACCAACATATCAAAGTGGATTAAGGGTGAGCATTTTGAGCATTGCCTCAGCCCTGGGGTACCCCCTCTTTTTTCCTAAATCTGCCCGGGCAGTGCACAGATTGCAGGACTGAGATTTATCATCAGGCTACTCCCGTTTTTAACCCCTTGGAGACCCATCAAGTGCAATTGCACATACAGCTTCAACCACATAGTTTTTTCTTTTTTTAATAATATTATATGCATTAATTCTTATGCTGTTGTTGTCCTAGAGGTTCTGCCCTGGGACTAGATGTTTTAAATAAAGTTATATAGTTTGACCTCAACCCTATACTGACTGCGCTTCTAACCTTTTCTTTGTTGCTATATAGGGATATATTGTCTGCTCAGATTCAGCCAAATTCAGCGAAGTTGATTGGACGGCGCTTCACTTTACAGATGGACAATGACCCAAAACATACTGCGAAAGCAACCCAGGAGTTTTTTACGGCAAAGAAGTGGAATATTCTGCAATGGCCGAGTCAATCACCTGATCTCAACCCGATCGAGCATGCATTTCACTTGCTGAAGACAAAACTTAAGGCAGAAAGACCCATGAACAAACAACAACTGAAGACAGCTGCAGAAAATGCCTGGCAAAGCATCACAAAGGATGAAACCCCGCGGTTGGTGATGTCCATGCATTCCAGACTTCAAGCAGTCATTGCCTGCAAAGGATTCTCGGCAAAGTATTAAAAATGAACATTTTATTTATGATTGTGTTAATTTGTCCAGTTACATTTGAGCCCCTGAAATAAGGGGACTGTGTATGAAAATGGTTGCAATTCCTAAACGTTACATTCAATATTTTTGTTCAACCCCTTCAATTAAAGCTAAAAGTCTGCACTTCTATTGCATCTCTGTTGTTTCATTTCAAATCCATTGTGGTGGCGTACAGAGCCAAAATTGTGAAAATTGTGTCTGTGTTCAATTATTTCCGGACCTAACTGTATGTATGTGTATGTATATATATGATAAAGAATTACTGGCACTCCAATAAAAATTCAATAATGAATAGGTACATGTCCCATATAAATAATAAAAGTATACATTACCACATAGCAGCAAAAAGGAGACAGTGAATGAAAATAAATGTATTAAATTCAGCACATAACTCCAACGTTTCGATCCCACAGGGGGATCTTCCTCAGGGGGGTGCAGAGGGGGTGTATGTATATATATATATATATATATATATATATATATATATATATATATATATGTAGAAGTATCAGTACCGTGTTAGCCGAGCTTCAATAATCAAAACATAAAAAAATAAATAGATGATACCGTTCTGTGGCTAACGAAATGCTTTTATTTGTGCGAGCTTTCGAGATACACATATATATAGCAACTGTAGTATTGTATAGTATATAGTATATGTATATAATATAGAATATCACTTGTGAGCAAATTCACATGTCTTAGAGAGGTCTGCAATGCTGCTTTTAGATCATTATCACATTATCACATAGCACATAGTGCTTCCACTGCAGCAAGGTATTCTGGGAAATGACATGCAAATGAGCACACAATGTGTCACCTTTTGCCTGAAATCCATTTTGACATATTTTGACATGAACCCATATAAGCAAATGCTCTGCTGTTCACATAGCTTTTAAGCACAGCATGGGATTAGATGCAGAACACTCACAGACATGTTTCAACCTTAATGGGTCTCATAAGTGAGATGAGGTTGGTTGTACTGGCTTTGCAATTTTCAAAGCTGTAGGATTTACCGTCACATTTTAAGTTATGGTAGACACAGTGTGCCCATTTGCATGTCATTACCCAGAATCCCTTGCTGCAGTGGAAGCACTGTATGCTAGGTGATAATGGTGAAAGGTGGGGTTGAAGACCTGTCTAAGACATGTGAATGTGCTCACAAGTGATCTTTTTATTTGCTATATATACGGTGAAGGTTTCTTTTCACCCACCATAACTTATGTAAAATGTGATGGTGTATATATATATATATATATATATATATATATATATATATATATATATATATATATATATATATATATATATATATATATATATATCACACTTCCCCACCCCCGCCCCATGGAAGATGTGGTGGCTACTGTGTGTTTGATGCGTTACCTGTGGCTCACAGAAGGCCTGAACCTCTGCCGCTGGAAGCCTGGGGTGTACTTGATTCATCGGTTGACAGCACCTCCACCTGCAAGGGATCCCAATGGGGTGGGATAATCCTCTTACAGGAACAATACTAATGATGCACGCACACAAATATATGCTAACAACCTTAACTACACACAATGATATTGGTAACAGGTACCACACAGTAATATAGACCTCAACCTGAAACCAACAGTGTGTCCCCCCAAAGTACATTGGGTGCCAGGCACCAATTCCCTGATGTCCCGTCCCAATGTCAAGGCCCACCCAAAGTGATGGAGATAGCGCTATCCCGTGGAATGTTAGTGCACTTGGTTAGGTACCTGCCAGGGGCTCCTGCACCAGGGTGTTGCAGAATAACAAGGAGGATCCATCTGATCCAACGTTGTCATCCGTGATGGCGTCCGCATCCGCGTAGGGGTGAATTCCGGCGTGGATAATATCACCCTACCGTATTTACCGCGTCACTGGTCTGGTCCCGGACCACAGGCCGCAGTCACCGCGTGGCTTTTCACAGGTGCTGTACCTGACTATATGCCGCTACTGGGGAAAGGTCCCTGACTATGTATGGGCTTTCCCTATAGAAGCCACAAGCTAGAGTGAGTCAGGGCCTAGATGGGGCCTAAGGGGGAGATCTGGCCTAGTCCAGGGGAGCACTGCTCCCTGGACACTACCTGCTCCTCTGAGGTCCCTCTTCCGATTGGCGTGTTCCCAGACGCGCCAAATGTATCAATCTCCCCCTCCAGGGGAAACTGTAGCCCTATTGGCTGCCGCAAATCAGGTGGTGTAATGACCGTAGGCATCATGAGGGTTGTAGTTCCCTCGCGGACCTCTATGGGTAATGGCCGCCGCGGTGTTCTCTTCTGTGCATGCGCGATTCACTCTAATGACCGCCACACATGGAATCGTTCTACGCATGCGCGCGTAATTCAAGATGGCGGCTCCCGCTTGCTGGGTGCGCCGCAAAGCTCCCGGCTTCCGGCTCAGCCGCTGCCTCAACCTCCCTGACTGCAAGCAAAGTCCCCCGCTGTAACGGAGGTAAGCGAGGGGACCGGGGAACCAGGGGAAATCCAGAGGGGGCTACATATATATATATATATATATATATATATATATATATATATACATATACATACATTTCATTCTATCTTTACCTGATAAAATGAAATGGAAACAGAAAGGGGATGCAGACATTGCTTGTAAGTGAACAATACCTCATCACTTTTGATGGTTCACATTTTGCTTTGTCTATTTTTTATGGTTTAACATGTAATCATCGTCATCTCCCTTTCAAAGTAAAACAAGAAGCTGGCTACCTGTTTCTTTGTGATAAAGTCTAAGAAATCTACTACAACAGATTGCAAAAGAATGCTTGTCATTTATGAACATGGAGTATGCCAGTGAATTAGTCAAAAACAATATTTTAACAAGCTTATCTTTATGTGCCAGGTTATGTGTGAGTAAAGAAGGGAATAGCCCGAATACACTCTTCAGTGCAGTGCAGTGCAGATCCTACCAAAGGAAATCATAAATTGTCTTTATTAAATCGAACTGGTGTACATAGTTTATGTAAATGCAGCGGTTGAGGGTCATTCTATATGGGAAATTATTGTTCTATTTTTCTTCTATAGCAAATACAATGATGTACTGTACACTTGTTCATTTAATTGTGAAAACACTGAAGCAATATACTGTAAAGTAGGATAATTTTTTGTTTTGCACTGGTTTGAAACTGGGCCAGTCCCCATCATACACAATGGTGTAAATGATCTCAAAATGAATACAGATATTTATTACAATGTATAATATTGTTTTCTGGTATAATGCTGCCAATGTATGCATGTAGTGCTATAACTGATTTTTGCAGGCACAATTGGGCCTATTCTAGTAGCTGCGAGCGGTTAGGGACATTTGGTCGTGGCTGTTTCACCACCAAATAATCACAGGCGCTTCGCCATGACTCACCCCACCGCTGGAACCTGTCGCCACCGGCCGCTTTGCTGCTAAGGTAAGTACCTAACCTAAGTAACCTAAGCTTAACCCTTACACTGAAACCTCATACCCTAAGCTCTTACCCTAAAACCCCTACTCTAAGCCATTACCCTAAAATCCCCTTACCCTAAACCCGTCCACCCTAACCACTAAGACCCCTAATGTTAACCCCATACTCTAACCATTAAAAAAACCTAAAACACCTAAAAATAACCCCATACCCTAACTGATAAAACTTACCTTTTCCTAGAAGCGGCCGGCGACAAAGTTTTCAGCGCCGGATCAGCTGCGGCGAAGGGTCCGTCTGTCGCCGAACGCTGGCGATCATTTGGTCACGGCGAAATAACCGCGACCAAATGTCCCATTCCGGCTGCTAGTTTATTCTTGTCACATAGCGCGGTTTGACATGGGCAGACATAGCAGAATAAAATGTGACAACTGGCCATATCCTATATTAAATTTAAATCATTAAACAACGTCTATAAAATGACAAAGGAATTCTCCGTTAAACAGCCAATACGCGCAGTGGTACTTTAGTTTGTTCATTAAGGGGAGTGAATATAACCTCTTGACATAATGCATGACACACACTACTGTATATTAAGCGACAATTTATGACAGTGTTTGTTTCTTGCGATTATATATGTCTCTATAGTGTATTATTATAACCTCGAGGATGTTATTGGTCTTTGTGGCGTCTGATTGATTTTGCCCAAAATGGAAGCTAGAAGAGTAACTTCTTTGTATTTCAAATGAGCTTCACTAACATTATAAGAACCTGCAGTATTTCACTATTTAAAAAAAGCATACAACATTTTATTCGTTAGAAAAATTTAAGGAGTTTACATGTATTATATAATGCAGAGCTAACCACATTTACAGTCAATTGTCTGGCCAACTTTCACTGACCTTGTCCTACTTTTACTTGAGTAGGAACCTCATTGGAATCCTCAGAACATACTGTAACTCCCCCTCACAAACACATTGTGGAATGCTCAACACATAAGCAAGTAACTTTGAACATTGAAGTAAAAAGAATCCATAAATGGGAGTACCCTTTAGGTATCAGAATAACGAGGTAATCTCACCTATAGTCAAATCAACTGGTAGTATCCCACTTGGCACAGTAGTAAGGTATACACACAATAAAGTGTCCAGACACATACAAGATAATGTAATGTAATGAAATGATGACTGAGATATATCTCAAGGACGCACGTATAGTGCAGCATCCTTGGGTGGTATTCCACGTCCTCAGGTACAGGTGTGCATCCGTCTTTAATCAGGTTCAAAAGCAGGAACAAAAAGACACAGCACTACTTCAAGGCCTTGATAAAGAGCTAACACTTGAAACGCGTAGGTGTGGGCGTCCTGCCTGTGTATGCTATTTTTTTCTTCATGATTCTAATAAATTAGCCTTTTTTCACTTTGGGAACACTTTCCTTTTTCTGATCTATTCCATTGGGAAGTAGTGCTGTGTCTTTTTGTTCCTGCTTTTGTAACTCCCCCTCAGGCTACAGACAGATTTCCCAGGCCCAGGACTAGTTACGACCAGGGCCCCCCGGTGTGTCCCCCCTGTGTTGGCGGTCTTGCGAGTCCCCCAATTTCACACCTTTTGAGCCCCCTCTATTTCTGCCACTCTTCCCATGTATTTCTCTCCCCTCCGTCTCACTCCCTCTCATCCTCATTCACCCCCTCTCTCCCCCCTCCAATAACCCCACTCTCACTCAGTCCTTCCCCCTCCCCCCCCCTGCCTTGCATGTATTTCTCTACCCTTCGAGGGTCGGGGTTCTTTACAATGCAATACTATCTAAAGTAGACTCTACAATGTACTGTTGAAAAAAGCTCGCCACTACTGTGGAATAAACTCAAACCATCTCTTACTGCAAGTCTATAGGTGTAAATTTGCAATATGTGACTGCTTGATGAGTTCATCGATGACCTCACAATGGTGTGGTCAGCTTCCTATTAGAGAGGATTGGGGATACTTACAATGCATCTGATCTCAGATACGTTATTAGAGAGGGTTGGGGTTCCGCAAATATTCACAATATAATAATAGGGTACCTTAACAACAGCAAAAAAAAGGTTGGAAACCGCTGTATTGAACACTGCTGAAAAAAGTGATTATCACTTTTTCTGCCTCCGGAGGCGATTATAGAACTGCCACCACCACTGTTAACTGATAATTCTTGCCACTTCCCTAACCACCTTTTATGACTTTGTAGGCAAGATAAATGGGCTAGAACAGGGGTGGCCAACTCCAGTCCTCAAAAGCCACCAACAGGTCAGGTTTTGAAACATCTCTTCTTCAACACCAAACAGGGATATCCTGAAAACCTGACCTATTGGTGACCCTGGAGAACTGGAGTTGGCCACTCCTGGGCTATATATAATGTCAGCGTTCACATGGCATGACCACACGTGTTTGATTCAAAAAAACAGGACTGTCCCGGCTAACAACTTTCACATTTCTTTCAGTTTGTATATTAAAGTAAAACAGTTTATAGAACCCTGTTCTTAACTGACACAATAACGTGGTAAATAATGGGTAGTAGGACAGGAAGATTTTAACCTGGTAGTTTGTTATACAGATGTAGCGGCCATTATTTTAACAAATCACTGAGCCGTTTTCGTGTGCGCTGCTGTTCTCCACGCGGCATGAACGCGGCCAATCACCCCAGGCACGCGCGTTTATCGCGGTTGCTTTGTTTGAATTTCATTGATTGTGTGCAATTAAATGCAATGAAATGAATGAATTGTAATGTGTACAGTACTGTGCTACTGGGTCAATTTCAGGTGTTTAAAAACCAGAACACTAAAATGCCATTTTATGCACACGCCTGCTATCGCATCTTAAGGCGGTACGGTTGGAAGAAATCCCGCGCCATCACATGGGTATTCCGAGGTATACATCGCATGAATGGTTAAAATAATGGCCGCTGCATCTGTAATCACCATGTTGGAATTGAACTCACGTTTGGCAGGATTTCAGCCCACCAGCCTTAAGAAGGTTTATAAGGATGACCAGGGAAGAAAAGCACCTGAAAACAAGCAGATGTTTGCTAGTGCAGAAGCTGTGAGACCAGGATGGATTAAGAGACATTGTCCGGGTGGGGGGTTTACTTTTCAGTGAAGTCACCAGATTTAAATCTTCCTCCAGAAGAAACAAAATGGTCTACAAATTGTGCGGGTCTCGCGGGCCAAGAGGACGCTGCAACGTCATCTGTTCTTATCTCTAGATTCTATCAGTCGTCAGCTAGGCCTGGCCAAGGGTTTAATAGGACGTTAAAAAAAAATACAAAGAAATGGTTTTAAACAAATTGAAACCACATTAACCCCTGCAGTACCAGGTTGCTTAAAATATTTAATATCTCATGATATTATCGTAACAGAAGTCAGTGATGAAAGAGAAGGGCATTAACTGATTGGGTGGTGTAGTAACAATGTGCAGAGATCTAGCAGAAGATTTGTGCAGACATTAAAGACAGGCTAGCACATCTTTCTGGGTTCTTCTGCTTGCTGTTAGGTAGAATCTGGGTGGATAGACTTGGGTGCTCAACTCCACAGCCCTCAAGACCCCCCAAAAGGTAAGGTTTACAGGATATCCCAGCTTCAGCACAGGTGTCTCAATCAGGGGGTCAGGTTTCGACTGCACCACCTGTGCTGAAACTGAGATATTGTTAAAATGTGTCCTGTTGGGGGTCTTGAGGACTGGAGTTGAGCCCCCCATTCAATAACATTACAGAAAAGGAAAGAAATGATGTCAGAAACAGACATTTAATATATGAGAAATACTGAAGTGCCACGCCTTTGGGCCACACCTTGCCACACCTAAATGTCCATATTAGGGCATCTACAAAGTGGGCAATGAGGTCACCTGATGTCATAATGCATTGAGTATATAACCTGGCTGTTGGTGCCCTCAAGTCAGAAGTCACCTGCTTCAAGACTGGTAACATCAAGAAAATGGCCTAAATAGCCACGGCACAGAAGCAGATCAGCCGCAGGAGCCATAGAAGAAGGATACATGTCAGCAGAATAGGTACCAATCTATTAAATATAATTATCTCTTACCAATACCAACATAATCCCCCTGTAAGCATGGGCATAAATAGTAGCTATTTTGCCAGGCATTTTTCCAAAGCCTTGTTGATTTTTTAAAAGACTCCTCTTTGAGTCTCGCTAATTTTCAGTGAGTCTCACGTTTTGAAAAACAGCCTTCACTCATTGGAGCTCTCAGACATCAATGGAGTCTCAATTATTGAAGGCAACACTTCCATTGAACCCCTTAATATTACTTGCTGTGATGATTGTAACCAAAGAGAATAAGCTCTGCCCAGCTCTTGCTTATGATATACAGTAAATCAGTGGTTTTCTCATTTATCTCTGTAGTTGACTTAATAATACGGCGTTGGAATGGAATGCAGTCCGTTCCTGTAGCCACGGTGCTTGGTGTGCTTTGACACTGCTGCTATGCTGATGGGCATCAGTGGAAACCAGAAAAGCTAGATAAAAACTTGGAATGAAATGCTAAAATCAAAAAGAAGAAAGCAGAAATCGTGCCAAGGGGCATTCCACGTCCTTTCTCACATGCCTTGCCAATGAGTACATAAACTGGTGGTTAGTGCTCTCCAGTCAGAAGTCAAGTGCTCCCGCTTCAAGACTGGTATATCAAGAAAAGGCCCGCGGCACAGAAGCAGATCAACCGCAGGAGCCAAAGAAGAAGGATGGATACATGTGTAGCCCTGCTTCCTATCGCTAGCAAGCCGCTACTCTCTGCTGTGTTACCTGTAGGCTCGCAGGGCCTAAGTCTCTGCCACGGAGAGCCTGGGGTGCGCACAATAGCTATAACGGGTGCAGCGCCTCCACCTGCGACAGCTCCCGCCAACGGGGGAGTGGGTCTTCACAGTACGTATATACAAGAATTACAGTAGAGGCAGCGATTATTCTAACAAAAACCAGTGGCAATTTCCTAAAAGATCCAGGTACACCCAGGTACATTCTGAATACATTTCCTTAAACTAGCCCCAGCATTTTTGCATTGATTAATGGCCTATCAGATTAACAGCGGGGGTCCCTGGCAGTCCCATTCAAACTGAATTGGAATGCCAGGGATCCCTGCTGTGTTAATCCTATGGGTCGTTAGTCAATGCAGAAATGCCTTAAACGTGCCTCAAACTAGCCCAGAACATACCCAGCACATACCATGAATGTAACCCGGCTAGTTTAAAGCAAATGTTAGAATAAGCGTTGCCTCTACTGTACACTCACACAGCCAAGTTCTATAACCAACTTCCTTTACTTGCAGATATAACTCACAATTAGGTACACACCATAACAACCCAACATATATTTTATAACATGCCACGGCGGACGCCAACACTATCATGCGCCACGGCGGACGCCCCACAATCATGCGCCACGGCGGACGCCAACACTGCTTCCCACACCCTCCACCGGGTGATCCCACCCCGTGTCCGATCCTTAACGGATTAGTCCTCCCGCTCACTGCAGGCCACTATGTGTATGTATGGGTGACTGCGCAGCCACTGTGTCTCGAGTGAATGAAGAGTACCATTGGTGCACTTGTGTAAGGAAGCAGGAGTTACGCCGTGCACGGCGTGCTCCTTACTCACCCGCGGCTCTGTCGGGGTCTCCCGCGACTCACAGGGACTCCTTCCCCATTGCGCCGAGCTCCGGTCCTTCTATGCGCGCGCACGCACATCCAGTCTCTTCTTCTGCCCTCGGTTCAGGGCGTGGGCCCGCGCACGCAGCTACAGACGCTGCCACCGGGAGGCGCGGCCACACAGGGGCGCACCAACCCTTTAAAGAGACAGTACCCTTTTGCAATGCCACAATACAATACACCAATACTTCTAGGATTTATAGCTCCTCCTCCAGGAACTCATCTAGACCTATCCCTATCTCAGCCTGGCCCATTCACACACCCCCGCCTTGCTTCTCGGCTATTGGTTCCTCATACCTACATATACCCTCCAGATTCATTGACTCGTCGGCTGAGCATAGAACCAGTTGTTCTCATCACTCTCTGCCTCCCTAGTTCTGTTCCACAGATTTCCTCGTGTACCGGACCGGCTTCTGCTACGTCTTCCTGCACCTCTGGCATCCCAAACTCGGCATACGGCATCACGACTCTTCTCATCTCTGGTATTCGGATTCTGGCTTACGGTAAACGACAACGTCTCTCTCTCTAACCCTGGACTTGGCTACCGCACCCTCTACCATCCGTACCTCTCCTACCCCGATCCCGGAATCCCAGTCCATTCTTCAATCAAGACGTGCCCTCGTGGCTGTGGGTGGCGTAATTACCTTTCCCACCTCAGCACCGCGGTCCCGTCTCGTTTGTGGTGAGCACATCCTGACATTATGCTCAGCCCACCAAAAATGGACCCCGCTGAGGTGGAGCGCACTATTAATGCCCATTCTGCACTTTTTACCAGACTAGAGACTTATCTGGAACAAACGGATAGACGGACAGATACGTTGCAGCAAAGTGTTAACTCTCTTACGGTTCAAGTTCGAGCTCTCACTCGGCAACTTTCACCCGGAGCTTCCCCTGCACCTGCAACTCCCTTTCCCACTCCTCCGTTTGCACTGGAACCTCGTATTCCACCTCCCAAACACTATGGTGGAGACCCCCAAGGATGTAGGGGCTTCCTTAACCAATGCCTCATCCAATTTCGTCTCGCTCCCTCTCGTTTTGCCTCTTCTGTTTTTAGGGTCGGCTTTATCCTGTCTCTCCTTACCGACCAGGCCCTGGCATGGGTTTCTCCCATCTGGGAACAACAAGGGCCTCTCACCCAGGACATCGATCTCTTCGTCGAGGAGTTCAGAAGAGTTTTCGACACCCCGGCACGGAAGTTAACGGCAGCTTCGGCCCTTCATCATATAACCCAGGGAGATCGTACCGTCGCTGGGTATGCCATAGAGTTCCGCACTCTTGCTGGTGAGACGGGTTGGAATAACGAAGCATTATCTTCTGCGTTTTGGCAGGGTCTGTCTGAGTCCCTGAAAGATGAGCTCGCTGCACGGGACCGTCCTACTGATTTAGAGGAGTTAATCACCCTGGCGGTTCGAGTAGATCAGCGTCTACAGGAATGGAGATTCGAACGCTCTCGTTACCGACAACGGGTGCCAAGAAACCTTGCTCCTTCCTTCATTTCCCCGTTACCTCCTTCCGAGAATATTCCGGAACCAATGCAGCTGGGGGGCAACAGGCTGCCTCCTGCCGAGAAACAACGTCGGCGTAATGCCGGTCTCTGCATGTACTGTGGCAACTCCAGTCACATGCTACCCCAGTGTCCTCACAAGCCGGGAAAACGCCAACTCCTAACGAAATCCCGGAGAGTTTCGTTGGGAATTCTTATCCTTTCTCCTATTGTCAAGGACATACTACCCACCAGGATAATGTTCCCTATTACACTGTCTGGAGAGGGGTTTCACGCTCAAGCGCGAGTGTTCATTGATTCTGGGTCCGCTGGTAACTTTATTGATGAGACTTTTGCTAGGCGAAACAATATTTCACTTGTCACCAAGAAGACGCCTATAGGTCTGGAAGCCATTGACGGTCGACCCCTACAACCGGCATTTATCACACTACAGACGGTGTCTCTACAACTACAGTTCTTCGATCTCCATACGGAGTTCATTACTCTCGATGTGATCCACTCTCCCTCTGCTGAGCTGATTATGGGTCTTCCTTGGCTTCAACTCCATAATCCTCGCATCGACTGGACGGATCGGGAACCCATCCAGTGGGCTACTTCGTGTGCCAAAACCTGTACCAGGGTTTCCCAGAGGATTGGTGGGTTGTCTACTCTGCCAGAGAAGATCGACTCCTTACCTTCTGAGTACTGGGGATTCCGCGATGTGTTCGACAAGGCACGTTCCGAGATACTACCTCCGCACCGTTCTTTCGATTGTCCCATTGACCTACTTCCTGGAGCACCTCTTCCTAGAGGACGATCGTATCCACTCTCTATCCCAGAGACGAAAGCCATGAGTACCTACATCGCTGAGAATTTAGAAAGGGGTTTCATCCGAAAATCTTCTTCCCCAGTTGGTGCAGGCTTCTTCTTCGTCAAAAAGAAGGACGGTTCTCTCCGTCCATGCATTGACTACCGAGGCTTGAATAACATCACGCGCAAAAATCGCTATCCTCTACCTTTGATTCCGGAACTATTTGATCGTCTCCAGGGAGCTACTATCTTTTCTAAGTTGGATCTAAGAGGGGCCTATAATTTAGTAAGGATACGAGAGGGGGACGAGTGGAAGACTGCTTTTAACACCCATGACGGCCACTACGAATACCTGGTGATGCCGTTCGGCCTGTGCAACGCACCAGCAGTTTTCCAGGATTTTGTCAACGAGATTTTTCGGGACATTCTTAACAAATTTCTTATTGTTTACCTAGATGACATACTTATCTTTTCTCAATCCACTCAAGAGCACATCAAACACGTTCAGCATGTGTTGTTACGCCTTCGGGAGAACCATCTCTTTGCGAAATTGGAGAAATGTCAGTTCCATATCAAATCAGTGGCGTTTTTGGGTTACGTTATTTCTGATTCCGGTTTCAATATGGATCCAGAGAAACTTAAGGCGATTTTGGACTGGCCTCGTCCGAACACTCTCAAAGCTGTACAACGCTTCTTGGGTTTTGCAAACTATTATCGACGTTTCATCCGCAATTTTTCCTCTACAGTATCTCCCATAACTGCACTCACGAAGAAAGGTGCAGATCCTTCATCATGGTCTGAAACCGCCATACAGGCATTTGATCTGCTGAAAAGGGCTTTTGTTTCTGCGCCCATTCTCACACACCCGGATCCTAAACTTCCTTTTACCTTGGAGGTAGATGCTTCTGACATCGGGGCTGGGGCTGTTTTATCCCAGAGGACATCTCCTTTAGCCAGACTGCATCCATGCGCCTTCTTTTCGAAGAAATTTTCATCCGCAGAACAGAATTACGATGTCGGGAACCGGGAACTTTTAGCGATCAAATTAGCATTAGAGGAGTGGAGACATTTCTTAGAAGGTACAGAGACACCCATAACCATTCTTACAGACCATAAGAACCTTCTCTACCTAGAAGGGGCAAGTCGTTTGAACTCTCGGCAAGCCCGCTGGGCATTATTTTTTTCACGATTCAATTTCCTCATCTCCTTCATTCCTGGCTCCAAGAACCTTAAAGCGGACGCCCTCTCTCGACAGTTCCTTGCAGAGGACAAATCTGAAGAACAGCTAGAGACTATCATTCCTTCCAGATGTATCCTGTCCGCCAATTCCTTTGATATTATGGGCAAGATTCAATCCGAGCAATCTCAGATTCCTATAGGGCTCAAAGCTCCAGAGGGAAAACTCTACACGGCAGTCCAACACCGCAAAAAGGTTTTAGAATGGTGTCATTCTTCTAAATCTGCAGGACATCAGGGAATACGGAAGACTAACGATCTCGTTCAACGCACCTTCTGGTGGCCAGAGAGAGCTAAGGATGTAGAGGAGTTCGTCAAATCGTGTGGTACTTGTGCTCGCAACAAGGTACCTCGGGTCAAACCAGCAGGCCTTCTTCTTCCTTTACCCATTCCAGACCGTCCCTGGAACCATATTTCTATGGACTTCATTGTGGAGCTTCCAGATTCCAAGGGAAAGGATACGATTCTTGTGGTCATTGATCGTTTTTCCAAACAGACGCATCTTGTGCCTTTGAGGGGTCTTCCAAATTCCTCCCGCCTTGCGGATGTCTTCATTCAGGAGATTTTTCGTCTTCACGGGGTGCCAGCAACTATTGTTTCGGACCGTGGATCTCAATTTGTATCAAGATTTTGGCGTGCCTTTTCCCGAAAATTGGGGATTTCACTTCAATTCTCTTCAGGATACCACCCACAGACCAATGGGCAGACGGAGAGGGCCAACCAAAACCTAGAACAGTATCTTCGATGTTTTATAACCGATACGCAGCAGGATTGGGTGGATTTGCTTCCTTGGGCCGAGTTTGCTCTTAACTCTCTTCGCAATGATTCCACTCAAGAATCTCCATTTTTTATTAATTGTGGCTTTCATCCTTCTCGTTTACCTTTTTCCTCCCTATCCTCAGGAATACCAGCGGTGGACAAACGCATCTCCCGGCTGAAAGACTTATGGACAAGGATTCAGGAGAACTTAAAGGTAGCTACAGGGAGACAGAAACTCCAGGCAGATCGCCTTCGACGTCAAGTACCGGAGTTTGTTCCAGGAGACAAGGTGTGGCTTTCTTCCAGGAATATCCGACTAAAGGTTCCTACCATGAAGCTTGCTCCCAAGTTCCTCGGTCCCTTCACCGTAGTTAGGAGGGTTAATCCTGTGGCTTACCAGCTACGCCTTCCATCTTCGATGAAGATACCTTCGGTCTTCCATGTATCCTTACTTAAACCAGTATTTCAGAGTCCTCGCTTTTCCAAGAATACTTCTCCTCCACTTCCTCTTACGTTTCACGGTCAACAGGAGTACGAGGTCCAGTTTATCTTGGATTCCAGGATCTCCAGAGGAGGAGTACAATACCTGGTTCACTGGAAGGGGTTCGGACCTGAGGAACGTTCATGGATTCCCCATCGGGATCTTCACGCACCTCGCCTTCTTCAGGCTTTCCATCATAGGAATCCCTCCAAGCCTTGTCATGGACGCCCAGAGGTCGCCCCTGAAGGGGGGGGTACTGTAAGGAAGCAGGAGTTACGCCGTGCACGGTGTGCTCCTTACTCACCCGCGGCTCTGTCGGGGTCTCCCGCAAGTCACAGGGACTCCTTCCCCATGGCGCCGAGCTCCGGTCCTTCTATGCGCGCGCGCGCACATCCAGTCTCTTCTTCTGCCCTCGGTTCAGGGCATGGGCCCGCGCACGCAGCTACAGACGCTGCCACCGGGAGGCGCGGCCACACAGGGGCGCACCAACCCTTTAAAGAGACAGTACCCTTTTGCAATGCCACAATACAATACACCAATACTTCTAGGATTTATAGCTCCTCCTCCAGGAACTCATCTAGACCTATCCCTGTCTCAGCCTGGCCCATTCACACACCCCCGCCTTGCTTCTCGGCTATTGGTTCCTCATACCTACATATACCCTCCAGATTCATTGACTCGTCGGCTGAGCATAGAACCAGTTGTTCTCATCACTCTCTGCCTCCCTAGTTCTGTTCCACAGATTTCCTCGTGTACCGGACCGGCTTCTGCTACGTCTTCCTGCACCTCTGGCATCCCGAACTCGGCATACGGCATCACGACTCTTCTCATCTCTGGTATTCGGATTCTGGCTTACGGTAAACGACAACGTCTCTCTCTCTAACCCTGGACTTGGCTACCACACCCTCTACCATCCGTACCTCTCCTACCCCGATCCCGGAATCCCAGACCATTCTTCAATCAAGACGTGCCCTCGTGGCTGTGGGTGGCGTAATTACCTTTCCCACCTCAGCACCGCGGTCCCGTCTCGTTTGTGGTGAGCACATCCTGACAACTTGTTGAAATACCTGCCAAGCACTCCAGTGCTCGGAACTGCTACGGTCTTCGCAAAGAGTCTCTGTAAGTCGACAACGTTCTCTCTCTCTCTCTCTTTCTAGGGTCCGGGGCGCTCCCACCCAAACTTCGGTAACAACAAGCGGGGTCTGAGCCCAGATCTCCCACTTGAGGGTATAGCCCAGATCAGGTTCTTAAAGATACTACGGGAACAGGAACCTCACTAAGGCGATCCCTAGCTCAGCTTGTCTCTACAGTGACTCAGGGCTAACTGGGCCTGGGGCACATGGCCTGCGCCGGGGCGGATCAACCTCCCCTACACAGACACTCCGTCTCTTCTCCAACCAGCTCTACCTCCACGTGCGCGCAACCACCTCCCTATATCTACTCCACCTCCGCAGCCCATTGGCTCAACCCTCTCACCTGACCCTCCCCGCGGGGCTGCTGGGACAAGGGTCTGCTATCTCCCGCCAATATACTCTCCTCCTTCGCGGGCTTTGCAACTCCCTCTGTGCAGGCGCAACCTCCCGCTCTTTCAGGGTGAATAAGGGATCACGGCTACATCCTCCCCCCTGTAGATTCTAACGTCCCCGCTTGGACAATGATACAATACAACCAGTTATATAATGAAAAAACGCTAATACATAGGTCTCTAAATCAACTTGTACATTTCACTGAACATGATAATAACGGATTGAACGCGATTGCGAGCCCACTGCTGAGCCTCATAATGGGGTGCCCCAAAGTGATCATAAGCCAGCCTCGTTGGAGGTTGACCAGCTCTTTGGCTTCTGCGAATTGGTTCTTCAGCTACCTCTTCTGGAGAGTAGCAATTCTCATCAGGCATTTCCAACTCTGCCCTTGAGAGCCGGGGTATATTTATAAAGTCTCTTTGTGGCACAAAGCATGGGCTCTGTGGATCTAGCGGCTGCCTCATTGGAGTCAGCGTCTCTGGCGTTGGGCCAAGGGGCTCTTTGCCCGTAGCTCCTCCGGGAGATGCCCCCGCGGCCGGAAGGCCCCTTTGAGAGGTTACTTCCTGTGGATCTTCCAGAGTTTCCTCATCCCCGACTTCTTCTTCTGATGACCCTTCCCCACTCAGGGGAGATGTAGGCCACTCCACGTTTCCTTCTTCTATTCGGGGAATAGGGAGCAGATGATTGCGATACCACATCTTTATCCGACCCTCCGAGTCTTTGATGCGGTAGACTGGAAGGTCAGGTAATTGAGAAATCACCTCGTACACCCCCTCCCGCCATCGGTCAGCCAGCTTATGTTTTCCCGGTACTCCCAGGTTGCGGAGAAGTACGGCATCAGCAGGTTTAATGTCCCTATGTTTCACTTTGTGATCATAGCGCCTTTTGTTCCCGGCATTCAGTTTTTCAGCGGATCTCTCGGCTTGCCCATAGGCCTGCTGTAGGTTTTCTTGTAATCTTTGCACATAGCGAAAATGGGTAGTATTGTGTACCCCATCGGTGGAGACTCTCAACTGTATATCCACTGGTAAACGGGCTTCACGGCCGAACATGAAGAAGTAGGGCGAGAACCCGGTAGATTCGTGGCGGGTGCAATTATAAGCATGGACAAGAGTCTCTACATGGTGACCCCACTTAGTCTTCTCTACCCCGGTTAGCGTTCCCAGCATGTCCAGCAGAGTGCGATTGAAACGTTCTGGTAAAGCATCCCCTTCTGGGTGGTAAGGGGTAGTATGGGACTTTTTGATGTGTAGTAGGTTCAGCAATTCTTTTATTAGCTTACTTTCAAAGTCCCGTCCTTAGTCAGAGTGCAGACGTTGAGGAAGCCCATAATGCATTAAATACTTCTCCCAGAGTACCTTAGCCACCGTAATGGCTTTTTGATCTTTGGTCGGAAAGGCTTGGGTGTAACGGGTGTAATGATCAGTGATAACCAGCACGTTCCCTATGCCATGGGTGTCGGGCTCGATGCACAAGAAGTCCATATAGACTAAATCCATAGGTCCCGTACTTTTTAGGTGGCCCATGGGGGCAGCTCTAGTGGGCAGAGTCTTGCGTTGGATACACCGCACACCTACGACAGTGATGCTCCACGGATTCTCTCATTTTTGGCCAAAAAAATCTATCTCTCACTAGTCAAAAATCTATCTCTCACTAGTCAAACTCGAGCTTGTGTCCGTGTTCATCATGGAGAGCTTTCAACACTACGTACTGTAGTCTTTTTGGCAACACCAGTTGTCGGCGACCCGGGTGGTCATGATATTTCACCACTCGGTACAACAACCTATCTTGAATCTCAAATTTGTCCGCCTCCCGCATCAGTATACCTCCGACATCCCCAAGCGTCTGGCGAAGTAGGGCCCATCGATTTTGTCGAATGGCATCACGGATAGTCCCGGCGACCGGATCTTGTTCTTGGTAACGTACCATATCCTCCCAGGCGATAATTTGATCGGGGGTAACATTCATTCCACTCGGGTCGCGATAGGCTTCGTGTATAGCGGTAGAGGTGCACCCCAGAGAGTCGGCTACCCGCAATTCCGAAAAGGCTACTTGCTCATCTATGATGGCGGCCGTGCAACAGAGCGCTCTTATCCCTGGCCCAGGAATCTCTTCCCACTGACCTCTGTCGGGTGTAGGGGTCAACCCCGGTCGCCTTGACAAGGCGTCTGCTCCAATGTTCAAGGGCCCAGGTTTGTATTTCAAGGTGAAATTATAATTGAAGAGCGCGGCCAACCAGCGATGTCCAGCCGCATCAAGTTTGGCGGAGGTCATGATGTATGTGAGAGGATTGTTGTCGGTACGTACCTCGAAAGACACCCCGTACAGGTAGTCCCGAAGTTTGTCCACTATGGCCCACTTAAGGGCCAAGAACTCGAGCTTGTGTACCGGATAATTCTGCTCACTGGCCGTGAGACTACAGCTGATATACGCTATGGGTCGCAACCCCTCACGGTATTTTTGATGCAACACGGCCCCTAGGCCACTCAGACTAGCGTCCACGTGTAGGATGTAGGGTTGGTCGGGGTTAGTGTAGGCCAAGACCGGAGCAGCCGTCAGGCTCTGCTTCAAGTCGTGGAAGGCTTGATCGTACGCGGGGGTCCACTTATCCCCGAAGGGCTGACGGGCAGAGTTGGTCTTATGACCCGCCTCCGAAGGGTATATTCTGAGCAGGCTGTTGAAGGCTTTGGCCCTACTTGAGTACCCCTCCACAAATCTGCGATAGTAGCCGCAAAATCCCAGGAACGAGCGCAACTCCCCCACATTCTCCGGGCGAGGCCAGTTGACGACAGCTTCTATTTTGGCGGGATCCATGGCAACTCCTTCCCCGGACACTATGTGTCCTACGTATGTCACGGAGGTCCGGCAGAACCGGCATTTCTCCAGCGAGAGTTTGAGGCCTTCTTGGGACAGTCTATCCAGTACCTTCAAGAGGCGGACCTCGTGTTCTTCCAGTGTTTTCCCGAAGACTATTATGTCATCCAGGTACACCAGGCATTCTCGGGGGTTGAAGTCCCCCAACGTCTTCTCCATTAACCGCTGGAAGGTGGCTGGTGCCCCGCATATGCCTTGGGGCATGCGGGTGAACAGGTAAAACCCCAGAGGGCAGACGAAGGCTGTCTTTTCTTGATCCTCAGGGCTCATAGGGACTTGATAGTACCCTGACCGCAGGTTCAGTACGCTGAACCACTGGCTCCCATGTAAGGTATCGAGGATCTCTTCTATGCGGGGGAGGTTATACTGATCCGGCACCGTCCGATTGTTCGGCGTCCGATAATCTACATACAGTCTTACGGTACCATTTTTCTTTCTCACGACTACTATAGGAGAGGCGTAGGGACTTCGGGATTCTTTGACAATTCCGGCGGCCTCCATATCATTGATAGCCGCCCTCACATCCTCCACATCCCTGGGAGCGAGTCGTCGAGAGCGCTCTCTGAAGGGCTTCTCATCTGTCATCCGAATGGTGTGCTGGGTGTTGCGACTACACCCCACATCCATCTCTCCGGTAGAGAAAACGGATCGTCTCTGTTCCAGTTGCACCCGTAACCGTTCCTTCCAGGCTCCAGGCTCCAGGCAACTCGGACGAGCCAAAATCGAAGTCAAGGGCCGTCCCTGTTTCTTCCACTCGGGTCGTGTTTACTTGCACGGCTTCTTTCACTGAACTGACAGGGTAGATCCTTCCTATCCGCTGCCCCACATCGATGGTCAGGGGGAAGGGCGATAGATTCTGTACCATCACGTCAATCCGTAGAGGAATGGCGGCATGCCAATGGCGGAATTCGGGTATGAGCCGATACCCTGGCCGTACATTCTCCGCTGGGGTACTCTCTAGCGACAATTGCTGGTCTTCGGTTAGGCACTCCGCATATGCACACCAAGCGGGAATTCTTTGCGTTTCTCCGGGGAAAAGCCGTGTCAAACCCCTCCGTCCGCAGAACAGCAGTCCGTAGTCATCCGAAGGAGAGGGGGCCAGGGCTGGGTCCGCTTGAACCAATTGCAGCTGTAGGCTTGACATGGGGAGCTCTTTAGTCTCGTGTAGATAGGCCCGGATGACTACTTGCACAATATCAGCATTGGTACCGAGTATAATAGGGTACTTGGGGGTGTCTCTGGGTTCCGGACACACCAAGGCGTCCACTTTCATGGGGTGAGATTTTCCCGTGTTGAGCTGTTGTATTTCCAGATCCACGGTCACTAACCCATCGATGGGGTAGTCGTCATTACTTAGCCCGCGTACCTTGATATGATCGGCCGGTCGCAGCGGACGCTTTTGAAGATGGTGATCATAGAACCCTCTCTAGATGATGGTGACTTGGGATCCAGTGTCTAGTAGGGTAGAGGAGTAGATTCCATCCACCAGGACACAGATCAACGCTACCGGTCCCACCCGGCTACCATCTTCTGTCGGTTCTGCCCCTCCAGAAGGGGTCCCGGCCTTGTCAGTATCTGTCGCATACACCCCGCAGACCATAGCCTGGGATGGGAACTTCTTGGGGGAGGGACTCCGATGTCGAGAAGTGCCCAGGCGACAGTCATAGGATAGATGTCCCCTCTTCCCACCTTTATAGCATGACATATCTCCGGGGCTAGTCTGGCGATCAGGCGGAGGTGACGACCGTCCCGCGTAAAGCGTTTTCTCTGAACCAGGCTTGTCCGGTGGCTCCTCCTTCTTTTCAGTACTGCCTTTGGGTTTAGTGCTACCGCTAGTTTTCGGCTTCTGAGGGGAGTGTAACATGAGATGCGTCTCGTGCTCTTTCACCTGTTGCAGGAGTTGGATGAACGTAGGGGGGGCCCCCGGGTGAGGTGATCACAAATCATGCTGGCTATTGGGTGGGTAGGACTGGATCCGCGGAGGTACTGCTTACGGAGATATTCATCCATTTGTGAGGGCAGCACATATTTATAATGCAGCAACGGCCCGAGCGATATTTGCACGCGGTGTATATAAGCGGACAGCTCTTCCCCCTCTCTTTGATTTATGGCATAGTACTTGGCCCACAATGCACCATCATCCTCTTGCGCGCTATAGGCTTCGGCCAAGAACTCTATCATCAATTGGGAGGTAAGATCGGGGTATTGCTCGCGGTGTATACTGATCAGGGTGGCCGCTGGAGGCCGCAGGCACTCCATGAGTCTCTGTCTCTTTATCACATCTGTGCACGACCACTCTTCCATTACTCCCCGCGTGTGTTCTTTCCAAGTTTCTACCCCATCTTCTCCGGTAGGCACAGGGAGAGTCCTCGAGAAGGCTTTTAGCTTCCGATAGTTCTGAGCGTGGGTGGCTAATGTAAGCGCTTCGACTAGCGGCGGCAAACTTGGAGGCCAGACAACTGGTCTATCTTGTCATTGAGTTTCTGCAGCATATTACTACTCACTCCAGCCTCAGCGGAGGCGCTTGACCCCGGATAACTAGACACGGACCGGTCGCTCGCGGCATAGTGAGCAAAAGGGAGGGTGGGGTCGTCCTCATCCAGCGGACATACGAGGGGTTCTCGGAGGGGGTAGACAAAAGGACTACCGCCTGGCAGTGCATCGGGCAGTGCCAAAAATTGAGGAACGGCAGGTTCGAGTGCGACCAGGTTGCGCCGACAGTCCACAAGCAAGTTATTCCATTTAGAGTCGTGATCTACAAGTACATCTACCAGGCGAGCTTTGGCAAAACCCGGGAGTTGTCGCAAGGCTGTCTGTAAAGTCTCTAAGGATAAGGCTATGGGCACTCAGGCCAGCGCTACAGCGCGACGGGTAGGTGTGCGTACTTTGCGGGCCCAATCTCGTATCTCGTGACGGGTAGGCAGGGCCACGGTGATAACAATTTAGGTTCGAGGGGCACCCCAGGTCTAAGATCTCAGCAGCGCCTCCAAATGTAGCCCTGCTTCCTATCGCTAGCAAGCCGCTACTCTGTGCTGTGTTACCTGTAGGCTCGCAGGGCCTAAGTCTCTTCCACGGAGAGACTGGGGAGCGCACAATAGCTATAACGGGTGCAGCACCTCCACCTGCGACAGCTCCCGCCAACGGGGGAGTGGGTCTTCGCAGGACGTATATGCAAGAATTACACTCACACAGCCAAGTTCTATAACCAACTTCCTTTACTTGCAGATATAACTCACAATTAGGTACACACCATAACATCCCAACATATATTTTATAACACGCCACGGCGGATGCCAACACTATCATGCGCCACGGCGGACGCCCCACAATCATGCGCCACGGCGGACGCCAACACTGCTTCCCACACCCTCCACCGGGTGATCCCACCCCGTGTCCGATCCTTAACGGATTAGTCCTCCCGCTCACTGCAGGCCACTATGTGTATGTATGGGTGACTGCGCAGCCACTGTGTCTCGAGTGAATGAAGGGTACCGTTGGTGCACTTGTTGAAATACCTGCCGAGCACTCCAGTGCTCGGAACTGCTACGGTCTTCGCAAAGAGTCTCTGTAAGTCGACAACGTTCTCTCTCTCTCTCGGGTCCGGGGCACTCCCACCCGAACTTCGGTAACAACAAGCGGGGCCTGAGCCCAGATCTCCCACTCGAGGGTATAGTCCAGATCAGGTTCTTAAAGATACTACGGGAACAGGAACCTCACTAAGGCGATCCCTAGCTCAGCTTGTCTCTACGGTGACTCAGGGCTAACTGGGCCTGGGGCACATGGCCTGCGCTGGGCCGGATCAACCTCCCCTACACAGACACTCCATCTCTTCTCCTCTCAAACCAGCTCTACCTCCACGTGTGCGCAACCACCTCCCTATATCTACTCCACCTCCGCAGCCCATTGGCTCAACCCTCTCACCTGACCCTCCCCGCGGGGCTGCTGGGACAAGGGTCTGCTATCTCCCGCCAATATACTCTCCTCCTTCGCGGGCTTTGCAACTCCCTCTGTACAGGCACAACCTCCCGCTCTTTCAGGGTGAATAAGGGGTCACGGCTACACATGTCAGCAGAATAAGGTACCAGCAGTATTTAATACCATTATCTCTTACCAATACCAACATAATCTCCCCCCCCCCCTCCCCCCACACACACACCTCTAAGCTTTAGCATAATTAGTAGCAATTTTTGCCAGGCTTTTGGACCAAAAGTACATTTTTCCAAAGCTTTGTTGAGTTGTTAAGACTGCTACTTGGGTCTTGCTAATTTTCAGTGAGTCTCACTTATTGAGACCCAACCCTTCACTCATCTGTGCTCTCAGACATCTATGGAGTTTCAATAATTGAAGGTAAACACTTCCATTGAAATCTCATTTTAATTTCCATTGAAATTAAACATACTTGTCTCTTTGCTCCCCAAGCCAGCCCTGCCCGGACGTCTAATGGAGACCCTGCCTTCCAGGGTGGGGCTGCTTTCTCATCTTGCCTCAACCTCCAATGAAACTGAAAATAAATTAATCTTGTTTGAAAATACAGATCCTTTCTATGTAGTTTCCAATTAATTATTTATTCTAATACTAAGCTTCGGGTTTACAGGTTATGCAGGATACAAATGGAGAACAGACATGATATATATATATATGGTATATAGCTATAGCTTTCTCCTAACTACAAATTAACCTTTTCATTGCTTAAGCTGCTAATAAAGCTATGATTCGATGTATCATAAAATTGAACACACGAGTGCAGGGATGGCCAACTCCAGTCCTCAAGGGCCACCAAAGGTCAGGTTTTCAGCATATCCCAGCTCCGGCACCGGTGGCTCAGTCAGTGGCTCAGTCATTGACTGAGCCACCTGTGCTCCACCTGTGCTGAACCAGGGACATCCTTAAAACCTGATCTGTTGGTGGTGGCCCTTGAGGACTGGAGTTTGCCATCCCTGCACTCGTGGCTGTTGGTCTATATCCTAGTGTCTGTCAGACTATATCCAAAAAGGCTTTTGAACCAGGATAAATGTGCATCCTTGGTATATTAAAGTATACACTGTGAATCATTGTGAAATTCATTCAATCCAGGTATAGACTAAGGACAAAGTGATTTGCTCACCATGATCCTGGATGCAAACTCTCCCCCGCCTCACATGCATTTCTCTCCCCTGCATCTCACTCTTACTCACTCTTTTCCTCACCCACCCACTCTCTCCTCTCCCTCCATCAATGACCCCATGCTCACTCAATCCCTGCCCCCCAAGTCACATGTATTTCTCTCCCCTGCATCTCACTCTTACTCCCTCTTTTCCTCACTCACTCCCTCATGCTCACTCATTCCCTCCCCCCTCACACAATTCTCCCCACAAGATATATACCAAAAAACTTCACACCCCCAATGCAAAAATCTTCCTACCCCCAAATACATACAAAAAAATTTCAACCCCCCCCCCCCACATATATTCAACCTCCCCCATCCCCCTGCTACTGTGAGAAAGCAGCTCAAATTCCAGTCGAGATAGACCACACTGAGAACATTGCTACCACATTACAAGAAATGTGCAGCATTTTAAAAGAGGGACAAGCTGTGCAGATTGGAGAACCATCCCCCACAACTGCAGAAGCCCTGCAATTAAGCCTCAGAGCATAATATATTCTAGCCCCGTAACTCCTAGAATATTGTGCGCCACGTCATCACGATTAGGGGAGTCCGCCACAGGAAAGAGACCAGTCTTGACTGGGTCACTCCCAAGTTTGAGAGACAAATGGATATCTGACATATGTAGCTAAATCAATCTGTCGTTTTTGGTCTTAATTTAAATAGCAAAATCCACCGGTTAAAAATATATATATATTTCTCCTTCTTGTGAACTGCATCGTATGCCAAATATCTAATATTTAGTAAATGTATAAGGAAAATGCAAAATGAACGTTGTCACCTTTGTGCATCTGGTTGGGGGTGTTTTATGACCCTTTGAAGGTGGGGTTCTGGCAGAATGGCTATTTCTGTGAACACTCTGGCAACTTACTAGAAATGGTTGTGTTGGGTTATGTCATAATCCCCTATTATCCCAGAGCAGGTCGTTCTTAGAAAACCCCACTTCTAGACAAAATAGAAAACCAGGCTGGCGCCATTGGCCTCACCCGCCATAAAACAAAACCATGTATTTTAAAGATACAGCGTGTAACTCAAATTAACCCGTTGTGTGCCCGATTATTTGAATGGTCTTATTATGATATGGGCATTTTCTTTACATGGGACATAACTGGCCACTTTTTAAGACGCTTATGAAAGAAGGTCGATAATTTGTTAACCTTGCCGGCTTGATGGGATGTGCCATGCCGTAAAAGCAATAAAGCAAACTGAGCAGTTTGCCTGGGCTTCACTCCCAGCTCCAACCTAACAGTAAAGACCAAGGCAGTCTTCTATTTACATTCTTCCAGCCCAACATTATGTGAAATATTCCAACACTATTTATGATTAGCACTTCCCAAACAAACGCAAGAAAAATATTTGTAAAAAATGTTTCATTAAATTTTCAAGCAGTTAGTCTTAGTTCTAAGGCTACGGCCTGTAAGGATTCCAGTCCAGGCGTTGGCTGGAACCCACCCTTATCTGGCTGCTGTGGACATTTTGAGTACTGGCAGTCTGCTATATTGGCTGCACCTGTTCAAGGGCTTGAATAGCAGCCAGTGACATCCAGCCCCTGCCTGAGCATTGAATATGTTTCCATTTGTCCCTGGCCACCATGGGCTCTAGTTCCTGAGCCTTCTAGTTCCAGAGCCTTCCGTGTGGCTGGCCAGTCCCTGTGGCTTGCCTATCCCTGTGGCTTCCTTGTTCCAGAGGCCAGCCTGTTGCTGAGGCTTGCCTATCCCTGTGGCATCCCTGTTCATTTGGAATTCCTGTTGCTGACCCTGGACTGGGACCCTGACCCCACTGCCTGCCGTTTGCCTTGACCCTTTGCCTGGATTCTGCACCACTGCCACCAGCCCTGACCTCCTGAATGCTTACCGACTATGGATCCTCTTACAGGACTCTTTCCCTGGGCTCTGGTCGGTTAATTTGCATCCCTACCTCAGCCCTGCGGGTCCGCTTCCTGATCAGAGATGAGCACCGTCACATGGCCCCAGTGAGCGTGAGCACGCGGGCAACAGAGTGCCTGGCGGCACTTGTGGCCTTTATCAGAGCGATCAGAGGACTTCAGGTCACGCAACGGGGAGGCGTGGTGGGGGCGTGGCCATGACATCACATGGCTGATTCACCTTCTTTTTCTGAATTGCTGACATGGCCATCGCTCAGCCGCCGCGCCAAAATGTGGTTACGCCATCGCACTTTGTGCATGCGTGCACACGCACTGACTGGGGCAGGCCCCAAGAGGGCATCTCTTTGTTCGCCCTGCGCACGCAATTGCCGCACGGTTGCGTTCACTTTTAACGTGGTCTAAGGCTTCTATAACGTTCGTACCTCATTTTCTTCTATGTATATTCCCTCAATTCTATCAGATTATTAATGGAAATTACTGGGATCATTGGGAGTTTTAAAGAAGTGCTATTGTCCCTCTCTATATCTAACCCAAATGGCAGGGTGCATATTAGTTTTTAATGGGGAGAGGTAACTATCAGCAAGACTAATTTTTTCAAAGATTAAAATTGGAGAATCAGTGCAATGTAATTGTAGTTAGTCATTTGATTATTTTTATATTTTTAGAAGAAATTCTAGTTTACTAGAGTAACACTACCAACTTTGTTTATTGTACCCTGTAGTGACATATTGGTTAATTACCAAAGTATCCACTCTGGCTGTTTCCGTCTGAAGTTCCACAATGTGACATTTTGTCCATAGACGACCTGAACGGCCGCTTTGCGAATAAAGAATAAGCCCCTTACACAGTCCAGTGTTTTTACTGCCTCCCAACAAAAACTACAATAATGATTTAAAAGCCAGGCACCCACTCATAGATAGATGGTCAAGAGAAAATTTCCCGTTTAGAGAGAATTGATAGAGGATAAACATGAATTAGAATGTTTTCAAATTGGATTGAAATTTTAACTTAGTTTGAAACACAGTCAACCCTGTCCACTGGTCATTATCAAAAGAGCTATAAAAAAAAGAAGTATGAATTACATTATGAAAGATTATTGTTTCATGTTTATGCAGGTTTAAATCGACTACAGAAACTGTCATAGAGATTTATTGTGAAGAATTTTATTTACACAGTTTAAGTCAATTGATTATAGTCACATTTAACCTTGGAATGGCTAGTAAGGGACTTTTCATTATGCTTTTGCTATGTACTGTACAACATTGTCACCCCAGCGAGGATCTTATTATATGCAGGTTTTTTAAAACATGAGACAGTGGAATGATTTATTAGTTTCTCAGACAGAAAAAACATGCTACATTTGATAAAATCCAAACTAGAGATTTAGAGGCAATGAGAGAGTAAATATTTCACTTGATTGAACTTTGGGTCTACAAAACTTAGTTAGAATATAATTATGACGCAATTAACTTTGGGTCATTATATCCTCTAGATTTATATTTGGTATTTTTTTTCATTACAAATTCAATTCTATATATTGCCACTCTAGCTAAAACATGTTCTGTCTTATTGTGTATAAAACCACTTGCATCACTAACACTGTATTAACAATGTTGCACCATTTCCCCTGGTCAGTTGGAAATGTGAGCCTTGCATTCTGCCTCTTTACTGTACCTGAACATGATTACATAATGAATGGAACACCCTCTTGTCTGTAAGGTTTATATAGTACATTACTTTGTAATTAGACCACTGGCGTTTTTTCTGCTGTCATCATAGAACCATGTGTTTCTTATTACAGATGTATCATATTGTTATAGATTTTAAATATTTGGTGGAAAAAGCTTAGACCTTCTCGTTCCTTTTGGTTCTGTTCCTTTCATTAGTTTTGACAACTGCTTGAGGAAGCAACACATATGCTCCATCCAAGGCTTGTTATGGAACAACTTTAATAAACCTCACATGCTGTTATAGATTTAAAATGTATTTTGTGGTGCTAACATGAATTGTAGTCACTTTTGGAGTTATGAATCAAAGGTCCTTAATAGGGCAGGTTTGGTGCAATAACAGTTTATAGAACAAGGGGCAAAGTTTCACAGCTGCAAAAGAGGGGCAAAGCTGCACCTGATTTAGCAAAGAAAAAGATCCAATGGGAAGTGGGGAATTTTTTTTACTTTGGAAAATTTGGTGCAGATTTTTACTTCAGTTATTTGTTTTGCAGCTGGGAGGCTTTGACTCATTGGAAGTGATGTAATGTATAATAGCATATATGCTGCCAGTTCTGTCATTTTCATCGAGGTCGGTGTGCCAAGTTTTTACAATGTGCGTCAGGTTGGGGAATGACAATAGGAGTTGCATGATGCACAGATTATAGAGAGAGAAATCCTATTTTACGAGAGACCCAAGTGCTACAGTGCATATCTATATATCCTATAAAAAGGAGAACACCTAAGATTCCTGGGATATACAGGTAATACAAAGTATATCGTATTGACTCCTATTAGCATATATCCCAGGTATCCAGGTGTGCACCTTTTTAGCACAGGTGTCTCTCCACGTGTTGTTCGTATATATATATATATATATATATATATATATATATATATATATATATATATATATATATATATATATATATAGCACTTATCCATAGCTGCAAAGAAGCATCACATTTGCAGCAATTATGAATGTTGGCCCATCTCTATTGTTTATTGTTTAGATGCCCCCCCCCCCCACCCCCTCAGCAGCCTTAATCCCACTGCCAGGCTGCAAGGATCTCGGCAGGACTAAGGATACATTTGGTGTGCTCAGGAGACCACGCCAGTCAGAAGAGGGACCTCAGAAGAGTAAGTAATGTCCAGGGAGCAGTGTTGCCCTGGACTAGGCCAGATCTTCCCCCTTAGGCTCCAGCTAGGCCCCAACTCACCATAGCTTGTGGTTGCCACAGGGAAGACCCGATTAGATAGGGACACTTCCTCATTTACTGCCTAGTGTCAGGGACACAGTAAAGACGCCGAGCAGTGATCGCGGCCTGTGGTCTGGGACCAAATCACCTCCGTGGTAACATACGCTGTATGGTGATATTATCCACGCCGGAATTCACCCAAAGCCGAGGCGGACGATGTCGCTGGATCAGCGGATCCCTGTTGCCAAGTCGTATCCCTGTTGCCAAGTCGGAGTACTTGGCAGGTACCCAACTAAGTGCACCAACATCTCAAGGGATAGGCTATCTACTACACTTCTGCGTGGGCCCTGACATTGGGAGAAACGGACATCAGGGTATTGGTGCCAAGTACTTTAGGGGACACTCATTGGTGGTACTGGGTTGGGCCTATCATACTGTGTGGTACAGAGCACCTCTATACTGTGTTCAGTAAAGGTTGTTGTTATATACCTGCCTGTGTGTATTCTTGTTATAGTTCCTGTAAGGGACATATCCCACCATGTTGGGGTCCCTTGCAGGTGGAGGCGCTGCACTGGGACAAACCGGATATCGCCCCAGGCTCCCATTGGCGGAGGCTCAGGCCTCCTGGTTGCCATACAAGTAATAGCAGTACTGGTAGTTCCGTCCCAAGTACGGGGGAATGTGGGCTACATGTATATGCTGCAGTCTTAAAGGCATCTGTGCAGGCAGTGGTCTCACGGACACTCCAACTGGTCTGGGGGGAATGGGTGCAGGAACGCAGGTGTAGCTATTTTGATCAGGGGAGGATGTTTCACGGTTGATTCTGTCCATGAGCTCGTCTGCGGCAGACTTCTGGTCATAGACGGTTCATGGGTAGGGGAGCCGGTTATGCTCATCAATGTGTATGCCTCCCCCTGGAAAAATGAGCGCTTGGAACTGTTCCAGCACCTGCGCCCTTGGCTCGCAACCTCCAGAACAGTGGTGATGGGTGGGGACTTCAACTGCATGATTGAGGTGGGTGGGCGCATCCCCCCCAGCAATTCAGCAAAGATGGATGTGACGTCCAGGCTACTCATGGTGATGATTAGGAAGGCATCCCTGAAGGACGTGGTGGGATCCATGGGAGCGGGCCACGCAAACTACTCCTGGTGCCGCCCAAATGGTTCTGTGCATTCCCGGATTGCTTTCCCATTTCACCACCAAGCCTGACAGCACAGACAGCACTCCATCGTCACAGTACACTTCTCTAACCACATAGCCATCCACTTCCAGGAGTGGCTGGGAGGTTTCCCCCCAGTGCCAGGATCCTGGAAGCTGAACTGTGCCCTGCTGGAAAGAGAAGAGATTGTGGAGGAGCTGAGAACAGTATACACAGCATGGAAGGAGGAAAATGACTGTTTCCCCAGTGGTTGGAATTCACAAAGACAAGGATCCGTTGCTTCCTGCAGACAAAAGGCAGACGCCTGGTGTGTGAGAGTAAGGGGGAGTTCGGGGGCCTGCAGTGCAAGCTGCAATCCTTGCATGACCTCAACCGCTGCGGATGGGACGAGGAGACCAAGGAGGGCCTGCAAAGGCACTTTGAGGAGGAATCCAGATGAATCACCTTCCGTACCAAGGTGGAGAATCTGGAGATTGGTGAGAAATGCAACACCTTCTTCAAGAAACTCACTCCACCCACACGCCCCTAAAAGAGCTGCATGACATAGATGATGGCAATGTGCAGCAGGGGAAGGAGGAAGTCATGGGAGTCGTGAAAGAATTCTACGAGGACCTCTACTCCCCAAAGGTATCCGACAGAGACCAAGTTGACAAATTCCTGTCAGGGATTACAAACACCATCGACCCAGCAGGAAAAGCAGACATGAATGCCCCCTGACGCTGGAGAAGCTCCACGCTGCAACCAAATCCTTTAAGCTGGGTATGACGCCGGGCGGAGATTCCATCCCAGCTGAGCTATACACACACCTGATCGGCCCGGACCTGCTCGAGCTTTACAAAGAGATGGAAGCAGAGGGCAGGATGCCCCCAAAGCTGAGGGAAGTAATGCTGACGCTCTTGTACAAGCAGGAGGGGGAGAGGTGCGACCTCAAGAACTGTCATCCCATCTCTCTCCTGAATGTGGACTACAAGATCCTAACAAATGTCCTGGCAAACAGACTAAAGAAGGTCATCCAAAAGATCATCCACCCAGACAAGAAGTGCGGCACCCCCCGGCCGCAGGATCGCAGACAGCCTCGTCCTAATCAGAGACACAGTCCACTACATCAAAAACCGCCGTGTACACGTGGCCATAGTCAGTCTGGACCAGGAAAAGGACTTTGACCGTGTCTCCCACGATTTCATGGGCAGGGTGCTGTGGGGGTAAGGGATGGGGGAGATGTTCTGTTCTTATGTTGCGCGGGCCTTGATGCGAGCTCTGGACCTTGAACGTAGGGATTGTATACCGAGGAAGTGCATTACGTACTACTCGGTGTCCCACTGACTTTTTTCAGGAACACACACAGAGGACGCAATTGAAACCGGTTGGCCTCTAATGTGTTGTTTCAAGGACGTTTTGCTATTCGTCAGGGAACGTTTGACCAAGGGGAAGAAGAGGATGTCGGTTCAGGATGGCTGATTCACAGCCTGCTCAAAGACTATTCTATCATTGACGGCCCTGAGGAGGACTATTTTTATACTTGTAACGGGTTTCCCCCCCCCCCCAATCTCACATTGGCCCGGGTACTCTAGCAACCAACCCCCATTACGTGTTTATGTTTGGTGGTGCACCTGCAGGCAACAGGACTCCTGAGTCTCCCGCTTCATGTTATTAGGGGATTTCCAGCAGGACAGGTAGCTGAGGTAGTGGGTGCGAGTTCAACTTACATCATGTGCAGCGCCTCCACCTCATCAGGATCTGTGCTTCCGCAGGGAGATGGTCCTGGTGAGGAACTCCTTCTTGGTGGTGCCATCCACTGCTGAGTAATTTCACACTCACACAGTGGGGGTATCGTTAACAAGGTCATCTTTATTGCAGATTGGGATGTACAGTAGAAGACTGCCCCATGCAGCTGCCGGCTCTAGCCGCACATCTCTCCGTGCTGTCCCTTTGCCAGGTACGCCCTCCCAAATTGAAGTGGGATTCCCTCTTCTCCTAGGGAGATCCTCTCTGTGCCAGGTCCCTGGACACAGAGTGGCTTAGACAGGCTGATTGGTCAACCTGGACCGCTAGTTACTTCACTAGGGTCACAAAGTGTTCTTACAATCCCTTATGCAGGAAAATACAACTTCCCAACAACTTCCCACAGCGGCTGGAACACCCTGTCACTAACTGTGTTGTGCCTTATATACTCCAGGAGGCAGGCGCATCCCTGATGTCACTATCCAGGAACTCAGAGCATACAGCCACTCCCCTCCATACATAGGGCACCTCACCATGATGTGAGGGAAAACCTCCATAACTACTGCTGGCATACCTGTACTTACCAGGACTTACTGCCAACAGAGAGAAAGTAATATACCATTATTATGCATGGCTATATACTTATTTTTCAAACAATGAAAAAAAGTGTTTTATTCAGAAAAGAGAAATGTAAAACTGGACAGGATTACCATGTTCTAACAAAATGAATCCTACATTTGCTTAATCCAGCAACATTTTAACAAATAACTCATAAACAGGGTAGTTCAAAATACAATACTACGAAACAGACAATCTCACTGCGATCGGCCGAAAATACCTATTGTCCCCCACCCTATAGGAGATGGTGTTGCTACTGGTCAATTCTGTGGCTGCTGGTTCCTACCTGAGTGGTAAGCAGGAGGCAGGAGATCTCCGCGATGTTGCTAGTCTAACATTACAGCTACTTTGTAATCCTGGCCTGGAAAAGACATGGTCTATGTGTATTTCCCTTTTCTTGTCACAGGTTCCAAAGCTGTTTTTAGTGACTGAAAAAGGCAGCCATATTTCCAAGACCATAAGGGGCTTATTCTATATACGCTAAATCAGCAGAATATGCCACCTTTGGCCCAAATAGACATTGGCAGATATAGAATAAGCCCCTACTTATTAAATGTTATAGCATTTGAAAGTGAGGGAAAATAAATGCCGAGTGCCTTTATTTGTTTATAAAATGTTTTACCAGGAAGTACAAGAAGAGCCAAACAGAAACACAAAAGGGCACTATACAGTACCTCACTTAAAAAAGGTTGTTGTGTTTCTGTTTGGCTCAATAAATTAGATTATTTGAAAATCTGTTGTGCCTTGCGTAGCCCCTCTTCTTGTACTGTTGGATCAGCTGCAGGCTTTTCTTTATTTGGTATGCAGCATTTACCATTTTTCATATTACCAGGAAGTAATACATTGAGAGTTACCTCTCATTTTCAAGTATGTCCTGGGCACAGAGTTGTGATGACAATACATGATTACATGAAGTGAACAGGGTTAAGAACATTATATTTAAAAACATTGCATGAACAGTTAAATATAATATGTTATCGGCATATGTAACAGTAACAGACCAGTTTAAAATGTGATACAGCTTTAGTTTTGAAAGAACTTAGACTGGGGATGGCTTTAAGAGTCTCAGGTAGATTGTTCCAGTCGTGAAGTGCACGGTTAGAAAAAGTGGAGCGGACGGATTCCTTGTTAAACCATGGGACCATGAAAAGTCATTTGGCGTCAGATCTCAGGTGATGAAGTGCTGCGTGTTACGGGTGAGGAGCCTGTAGCTTGCTCGGAAATAATTTGAAAGCAAGACAGGAAAAATTAACTCTGTGCCTAGACTCAAGTAATGGCCAAGCTAGTTCTTTGAGCATTTCACAGTGATGTGTGTTGTAGTTACATTGGAGGTCTGTAGACGGACGTTCACAGAGGTACACAATTGGAGGCTTTTATAAGGTGAAAATATAAAAGGCTTTATTGTGCCTTTTCCATTTCATCAGGAAATCATCCAAACACAGGGGGGGGGGGAACAAAGCTTCTATTCAATTGGGCTTCTATTCTAGTGAAAATACCATGCAATTAATTCACAACTCCCTAAGTCAAGCATGTCTCGCAGCCCCAAAACATATAGCATGAAATAAGCAGATATAAGCAGTCTCTTAATAATGAAAGTCTTATCTGTTTCTTGCTGTAGAGTAAGCTTCTCTGCTCTCCTGGAACCGCACCCGTGCGTGCACAGAAAATATCAGCATCCAGGTTTAGAAGTCTTATTTAGTGTCTTGCAATCAGCTATGCTGGGCAGAGCTCAAGACCGGTCAGCTCCAGAGATGTGTGTTCTCTTGGTCAGTCTATCCTGGGAGACTCAAGAACACTGCTCTGTCTCTCCAAAGGTCAGCTCTCAGTCAGAGCTAAGGAGTCACTTCCTGTCTCAACAGACATGCTTTTGTAAGCAATCAGGCAGGTGGTGTTTATTAATTGACTACCAGCAGTTAACCACCACACTGCTAGATTAAAGGCACATTACTTGAACAGGGATTACTCCCCTGTTACAAGGTCAAAGCGGCATATTGAGTTGTAGAGGGTGTCTAGTTTCCTAAGGTGAGTTTGGGGTGCTGCACCATATACTATGCCCCCATAGTCTATAATTGGCATTAACATCTGCTGTGCAATGTGCTTTTTGACCAGTTGGCTTAAGGAGGATTTGTTTTTATAAAGTACATCTAATTTGGCATAGGTTTGGAATGTCAGGGTATCAATGTGCCACCAAAATGTTAAATGGGAGTCAAACACTATTTGCCTAGATATTTAAAACTAGTGATAGGGGCTAGGATGGTACTAGAATTGGTTCTGATCTGTAGCTCCGTCTTTGGTAGCTTTAGAAATTTAGCTGTGGTCTCAAATAGCATTGTTACAGTCTTGTCAGTGTTTTAAAAAATTGTTTTGGGAAATCTCAAACAATCAGTGTCCAAAAATCTCAAACAATCAGTCTCCAAAAATCAGATTGAAGTATGTGTCCAAGGTGAGGATAGGGCTGTGTGCATATAAGATTGTGTCATCCACTTATATTTGCATTGAAGCTCCCTCACAACCTGTAGGTAGATCATTGATGAAGACTGAAACTAGTAGGGGCTCATGAACAGAGACGTTCAGAACACTGGAGGTGATTTTCGAGGGGTTGAAGTTAGAACCTGAGATAGACACATGTTGAGATCTACCCAATAGGTATGATTGAAACCAGTTTAAAGCATGTTCCCCTATTCCGTAGCACTGGAGCTTGTTTAACAAGATAACATGATCAAGAGTATCGAAAGCCTTTGCAAAATCTAGGAATATTGCACCAGTAAGTTGTCCCAGTTTCATTTCACATTGAATCACATTGCAAACTTTTAGGAAGGTAGTTACTGTACGGTGAAGTGTTTGAGGCGAAAGCAAGATTGGAGTTGGCTAAGGAAATTTGTCTTGATATAGTAATCGCTTAATTGAGAGTGGACACAATTTTTCCATGACTTTGGATAATATTGGGAGAAGAGAGATTGGCCTGTAGTTTGAGACAGTGTGTTTGAGACCACGTTTGAAGATTCGGAAAACTCTGGCAGTTTTCCAGGTCTTAGGGATATGGCCTGCCGACAAAATAGAGTTGATTAGGGAAGCAAGCGGTATGGTAATGGCTGGGGGCACTGAGTCGTAGGTCAGGTCCATATTGACTGCATCGTTGTAATTTGAAGAGCGCTTGTGTAATCTCCTCTTCAGATACTGGACCAAATGTGTGGGCTGTGTTGAGAGAGGGTGGGGCTATAAGTGTTTTCTCAGATTGAGCTTCATGTTTGTAGTTTGGGTTGCTCTTTGCTAATAGGGAAGTAGCACACCTGTAGGAGACGAGTTCAGAGGTACAACCGGGAAGACATATTTGGGGAAATAAACCATGGCTTTTATTCAGCCCATAGCTTCAAACAATACATTTTTAAGAAAGCAAAAAAATAAACAGACTGCCTACCCCTTTGTAAAGGATAACTCGCATCCCAGTCACTCTCTGCAGGGCTGGGAGGGTAGACCTGTGGCCAACCTCTGACGCCATAGTTCAAAGAGGTACCTGTAAGCTGGGGCCCTTTATATCAGTGTCCGGGTCTGGGTGGGTGTATGTTGGGAGCCATCTTCTGGCAGGTTTCAGGGTCCGGTGTAAATGTATAATTCTTTTATGCCTGTCCGCGACTCGGAAGCTCTCCCGGGAGATGTATATTCAACGTGTGGGCAGAGAACAGCAGGCCTGGAGTCGAGCAAAATGAACGAGACTCATGCAGCTCTGTATCAAATCACTGGACTGTTTATTAGAGATTATAAGCAGGGTTATATGGACAAAAAGTGTCCCAGAGGTATTTTGCTGAAGCGTCTTAGAGGTATTTGCTGACGTTCTCTCTACCTGATTTATACTAGCATAGATTAAATGTTGCTTACATTTGTACATTACACTTATTTCTAGAGAGTGAGAGGAGTAAGAAAAAGGGGGGGTGGCAGTATGAGGGAGAAAGGCTTTGTTTATAAAAAGCTAACATTCTTCCCTTATCTGTAGGGCTGAAAGTTCTGAGAGTCTTGCCAGAGCACCTGGTCAAGTTTTTTAAAGCAGTACATACATTAAAAGTAAAACTGGGACAAGGGGAGACAAAATGGTTGCTGAAATATATATTAACATCCTGTGTCCTGGAGTAGAGGGTTTGGTTTCTGGGGATCTTGCTAGCAGCACAGTCCTGTGTTCAAGACAACTGTTTCTGTCAATCTCTTGTGGCAACTTAAACTTGTGCTTAAGCAATCTCTTCTCCAGTTAAGCAGGAGGCTTTTCTACCTGACTGATGAGCCAGGTGGAGACTGACTAATTGTCTCTAGATGCAATTATCCAGCTCCCTGCTGGACTCATCAGCCAAATACCGGCTATAGACAGGGGTTAAGGCCCTGTCACAGCACGCCACAAAGTATTCATTGAATGCGTTTTCAATGTCAGTGGGATTTGTCAAAGTAATGTCATCCTTTTGGAAATTAGATGGTTGTTGGTGACTGGGAGGGTGGAATATATTGTTGATGACCTTCCAGAAGTTAGCTGGATTTGATGTATTCTTGTGAAGATTGTCAGAGTAATATTGGGCTTTGCGTGCGTTGCTTGCCTTGTGCATGTATTCTGCATGGTAGTGCCAGTTACTTTGTAGCTTTTCCACAAGGCATCCCTAAAATGGTAAAGTGCAATAAGGTCGGTTGTAGCCCATGGAAGGTGGGGCCCCACCATACTTTTATTCTGAGTAGCAGAGCATGGGTATCACAGAGTTTAAAGAACTCTGTTTGGAAATAATCAAGCACAGAATCGGGGTCAGGTATCAAGTCAATTCTGTACCAAAGCAGTTGGTAAGATCAGCTGGAAACTATTGTGGGTTAAAGTTTCTACATTTTCTAGTGAGTAGAACTTTAGGGTATGGAAGACTTTCTACAAGATTACATCATTAAATTGTAATGATGTAGTAATCACAGAAATCTTGGCCTTTTTGATTAGTCTAGTGAGAACTGAATTTGGGAAGACTTCTATTAATGAGTATAAAAGACTTCACCAATATGCATTATGCTGAGTAAAGACAACATTTTTAGCTCTAAAAAATGAAGAACTGTTTCTGAAACAATACTTTGGTTGTGGGAAAATTTTATTTTTTCCTCACTCCCAATCTTGTTTGTTCAAAAAAGTGATGAATATGGGTAATTCTGGTTTGAAGAGCACCAGGCTTAGAGGAAGATGATGGTCTAATGTAGATGAACTTGCCTGGGAGCATAATATGGCAGTACATATGTAGTCAACCTTATTGCGACTTTAAATTTTAATTGCTCATCATGTACAGTATATCGCACTTGTGCACAGAATTGTGTGTTGTATTGTATTGTATGTCTTTATTTATATAGCGCCATTAATGTACATAGCGCTTCACAGTAGTAATAAATGGGGTAATCAAATAAATAACAGATAATATAAATAACAGATCATGGGAATAAGTGCTTTAAACATAAAAGTAACATTAAGGAAGAGGAGTCCCTGCCCCGAGGAGCTTACAGTCTAATTGGTAGGTAGGGAGAACGTACAGAGACAGTAGGAGGGAGTTCTGGTAAGTGCGTCTGCAGGGGGCCAAGCTTATGTATCATGTGTTCAGAATATCCACAGTGCTATTCATATGCTTCTTTAAGCAAGTGTGTCTTAAGGTGGGTCTTAAAGGTGGATAGAGAGGGTGCAAGTCGGGTACTGAGGGGAAGGGCACTCCAGAGGTGTGGGGCAGTCAGTGAAAAAGGTTTAAGGCGGGAGAGGGCTTTAGATACAAAGGGGTAAAAAGAAGACATCCTTGAGAAGAATGCAAGAGTCGGGATGGTGCATAACGAGAAATTAGGGCAGAGATGTAAGGAGGGGCAGAAGAGTGTAAAGCTTTAAAAGTGAGGAGAAGAATGGAGTGTGAGATGCGGGATTTGATCGGAAGCCAGGAGAGGGATTTCATGAGGGGAGATGCTGAGACAGATCTAGGAAAGAGTAGAGTGATTCTGGCAGCAGCAATTAGGATAGATTGTAGGGGAGACAGGTGAGAGGCAGGAAGGCCGGACAGCAGGAGGTTACAGTAATCAAGACGGGAGAGAATGAGGGCTGAGTAAGAGTTTTAGCAGTGTTAGCATATCGTGTTAGTGGTTTTGCGCAATATGTGACTCAATTAATCAGTTTCTGTCACTGTTTTTGCAACCTTTTACTATTTTATCGAATGCTGGGTTTCCCCTATGCCTATACTTAGTATATTTAACATACAACCAGCAATAATGGATTACTATTTTCCTTTGTTGTGACTCACTCAAAACAATCCAGATTATTTATTTTTAGATTGTATTTTTTTTTTTAACATTATGAGTACATTATACACATAAAAGAATAGTTTTAACACTTTAACAGACACCGTTGGGGTTTTGTGCCAATTTACTCTCCTGTTGATCTATTTAAAGTGCCGCTTATCTTCTTCTTCAGATGTACAGTATTTTGCTAGCCAGATCTGTGTTACTTTCTCTGATCTCACGTACAGTATTTCACCTCAAAGTTATTTTATCTCCTCAACACAGTAACATTGGTGATGTCGGCTGAGTGTTGTGCCCTGAAAGTAGGGGGGGGGGGCTGCCATTCACTCATCATGTGGTCACTCTGTGATCAGGTCATCATGGGGTGCTTTGAGGACACGTACTGGTCAATTTTGGGTCCTGTATGACTTTCATGGAGCATATCCAAGTCACATGCTCAATGCTTCAGTGCAGAAGACACCCAGTGTCCGAGCCAGGCTATATGGACATGGGGTGCATGGTTGGGGGGAGCTTGGGGCTTGTACAGGTATGATCGCCAAGGTGTTATTCTTGGCTCTTGGCTTTTTACCCTTGGTTGCAGCCAAGTTCTCTTTTCCAGTAGCCTTGCTCTTCCCACAAGTTTTAATAGGGGTCCGCCATCTCATTGTTGTAATAGGTACCATTTCTGCCAATATCTTTGCAGCCACGTTATCTCTTGCAGGTTTAGCCCCATAAAATTGAGTGCTCGGCTCAAGTGCAACGGGAATTTGACAACAGTAATGTAAATTATCTGATAGACCATCTCCACACTTTTTATACTGTTCGTGTTTAATGCCTCAAATTCTCATTGGTTAATTGCTATAACATCACATGTGTGTGAAGATATACAATTGGTCAGAAAAAGTCCTCCAATGTTTAGCACCTCAACGATATTTACCTTGGAATTTGGCTGTACCAGAGAGGAGTATTGCAACAGCTATTGTACTATTCGACATCTACATCTGTGTCTGGTCTGCTCTAACTGTTTCCTTGGAAAAAATAAACACGGAGTTCAGCCAAAACAATTGGACAAGAAAACTCACTGCTATAACTGCTTCCCTAAACAGCAGAAGTCGTGGGTTCTGATCCCGTCGGGCCTGGCAGTCTGGTCTGCTTTTACAGTTTCCTTTAACAAAATGACAAAGAAAATAAGCACAAAGTTCTGCCAAAAAAACTTGGCAATGTAAAGAGAGGGCAAATCTATAAAACAGATCCACCAGTGGCTTTGGCAATGTGGTATAAAAGTTTCTATGTATGCTATCCGTTATCATGCCAATGGTTACCTATGTGACAGAAAAATATTTCCTCCAAAATACAAACCGTTATTACCTTTCTTTTATTTTTTATGTACTATACTTTACATAGAATTCTGTACAGGTTTTTTTTTAAATTGTTTTCCTATAATACAGTATATTACTAGTGTAAGTGTATGGGGTGAACCCGAATTTGTGTTTGCTTGCCTTTTTATTTATCTGGCATGTTATGAAGATTGTGGACGAGTTAAGTCGTAAAAATGATGAACGTTGTGCTGGGGAGGTGAAAAGAACTATCCAAAACCAGAAATGAATACACATCTCGGAAAGCAGAATAAGCATGAAGCGATTGCTTGGGTGGAGATATGGCCCTACAGGTATAGTGCAATACATGACATTCATTCACAAGTCTTCAGAGTATCTGCACTTCTCTATATTTTCTACCTGTATGTTTGTATTTCGTCTGTTTATTATCATCCTTTATAATTCTGTATATAGTAGGCTGCTCATATTAGAACTTGCTCTCAGTCTTATTCTGTGAACAAACATAACCAGTGTCATCTTATTGTTCCTGCTCAAGGATGTCTTCTCTCTACCCCCTTTGTATCTAAAGCCCTCTCCCGCCTTAAACCTTTCTCACTTTCTGCCACGCACCTCTGGAATGCTCTTCCCCTCAATACCCGACTAGCACCCTCTATATCCACCTTTAAGACCCACCTTAAGACGCACTTGCTTAAAGAAGCATATGAGTAGCACAGTGGCTAATACTATACACGATACATAAAGCTTAGCCCCCTGCAGACGCACTTACCTGAATGCCCTCCTACTGTCTCTGTACGTTCTCCCCACAAATTAGATTGTAAGCTCCCCAGAGCAGGGACTCCTCTTCCGAAATGTTACTTTTTATGTCTGAAGCACTTATTCCCATGATCTGTTATTTGTATTATTAGTTATTTATATGATTGTCACGTGTAGTACTAATGTGAAGCGCTATGTACACTAATGCCGCTATATAAATAAAGACATACATACATACATAAAGAATAAAACCTACATTAATCACATGATCATGGTTCACCCTAATCTTATTAATCATTGACTGATCACTTCTTTTGTTTTTCTGAAACCATTGTTGGGAAAACTGAATCTGTTAAGTGCACTCGAAGTGTTGACCTTTCACTAAATGATTAATCATAAGTCCGCCAGGCACTACTAGGCAGCACACAACAAATGTTAGCTCTTTTGGCTGACACTATTGTTGTACAGTGGACAAGTTAGATGATCTGGGTGAAGGTTTCATGTAAACACCTTTACATTACAGAAATCCTGAATTTTTATACTATGCCGGCCTGAAATTGCTCACAGCTAAACTCTGTGAATAGCATTCAAATGCCACCAATAAACTTCACAATCAGAAACATCCTTCCCTTTCCCCTGCACATGCCTAGGTAACAGTTGCTCAGGCAATAACAAAAGCGTTAGAGAAAATGTGTGACTGAGCCTGATAGGATTTCAGTAGGTACATAGGGGTGTAAAACACTATACACTCCCTGTTATTAATTAATATTCTTCTTGGTTTTGACCGCGTACACCCAATGACGAGGGATGTTAACAAACAGAAAAGAGTGAATCAGACTTGTGCTTGGTTGGAAGTGGGGAAGTGCCCTTAGAGAGGTTTTCTACTGAAGATACATTTCAGGAACTGTAGCCACCTTTCAATCAAGCCAAAGCATCCCCTGGAGGGGATGTGGGGAGCCATCTCATGCCAGGGAGTGGGCCCTGTTGTAATATTTGAAGGTATTGTCCATTTTGCACTTTATTAGCAAAAGTTGTGGAGTACACTTTTCTGCTATTCTGTAGCCTTGAACTCAATCTTGTGTACACTGACTGGTACAGTTCTTTTTAACATATAACCTTTTTGTGTTTATTTTTCTCTCTGGCATAATGAACAAGAAATAGTTCCAGGATGTCATCATCACCCCAGGTTTTAGCACCCTATGTTGCTAAACATTTCCCATCTGTTCACTGTTTGATTGCAGCATAATGACCCTAAACACAGTGTGTCAGGAGGGTTTGTGTTGGAGAAAGGAAATATTTGGCCACGCACACCAACCGAATCTCCTGACATGAATCCCATAGAAATGGTATGAGCCTCTCTTAAATTCTCCACACAATCCAGGGGGGACAAAGAAAAGAACATCAACAAAAGAAAATAATATAAGTGCAGATGTAAAAGTTACAATCTGATAAACTAATGAGATCCTTGGCTCATATAGAGTGCCTACTCACAGCGTGTGAATAATAAAGCGTGACTCCAAATCAGTGGCAAATTCTTGGCATTAGTGTGTTTCAGGAGAGATGCCTCTCATTGTAGGAGAGAATATGCAGAAAAGAAGAAAACTTCCATAGCACAGGTCAATAAGTAAATGTGTTTTTATAGTTAAAAATAATGAATTCGCACTTACAATAAACACGATTATAAAAGGCAGGTATCACATAAATAGTGATGTGGTGAGATGAACTGCTCACTGCCGCCATCTCCCATGACGCTGCTTGTCTGGAATATCCTCCCCAGCTGGTAGCTTCCTCGCTGGTATCGATTCCAGGCTCTGATACGTCACTACCGGTCTTGGCGGCGTCACATCCAGTTTTGGTACACAGCTTAGGAACGCGTTTGTGAGTGTCCTGCCGACAGCTTGCACCCACTCATATAAAGGATGGGACGCCACGTTGCCATGGCGATGCATCTCCAGATGCCGGCTCAACCAAGGTAAGTGAGGTGTACAGAGGCCTTCGCCGCTTCCCCGGCATTTAATTTAAGTGCCCACGGGAAGTGCGCAGGGCCTCTGTAAACCCTGCGCCCCTGCAGATAATCTCGCGCTCCCATGGGTGCACTCCCCCCAGTTTGCGCACCCCTGTCCTAGAGGATCCGTATCCCGTGATTCTATAACTATTGGACCGGGGTCTCACCAGGCACCTTCCAGTTGGCGTGAAACAACTACAGTATGCTCCTGAGATTCTACTCTGAGAACTCTGCTGCAAACTCACCTGCTCCTCTTCTGGTCAGATAACTATTTTTGATCATTACTGGGGCTCTAACTATAAAGGACATGTTCCTTAACTGAAAATAATAAAGAGGACAATACATCCCTAATGCAGTTACTATACACTTACAAATAACTTATAGTGAGGCTCCTCCGCTGTCATTCCTCCAGGAACCTAATTCTAGAACACTGGGAGGTGCTATATATATATCCTCCTATCTCCCTATGTGACATCTCTGGTCCCAAAACTTACTGGGTAGTGGCTATCCTTTCTATATGTCATCCTATATCACATGATATGCAGGGAAGTAACTCTGTGTGACCTGACACAGTTAACCCTCTAGGGTTCTTACCCCCTTAACTATTAGTACCCACTAGCAAGGGGCTACAATAACATATAATTATCTCTCTCTGCTTCTCTGTGTCTTTCTGCCCCTCTCTATACTCTGTGCTATACTCCTCACACACTCTGACCCTCCCTTTAATGGCCAGAACCGACACAAGATGGCGGCAGGGGAAATAAGGCTTCCTAGAAGGGGGATATATTGCACAATCCACCCTGAATTGAAAATGGGATTTCGCCCAACATGCCAATCCTAGCTGAGCTCAAATTTGTTCAGATTTTTTTATTCAAAATACTCCAAAATGTTGGCAATCTGTATCCGCTCATTCGATCCCTAATAAATAGCACTGTAAATACTAATAGAGCACTCTTTATTACTGAAGAATATGTCATGATCAATTTCTTTGTTACTTGCCTTTATTCTCCATATACGCATAGCAATGTCTCAAATAAGCCAGCAAAAATCCTGTTTCATTTGTTTTCTTTCTATTAGCCTGCAGAAAAACTGGCATTGACTTCAGCATAAACATGCAATATCTCAGACACAGATATTGAGCAGACCAGTGAAGTTAATGAATCCGATAAAAAAACTTCCTGTCTACAGAATCCAACCAACCTGCTGCATTTTTAGGGAAACTTTAGAAAACTGTCTACAATAACAACTGATACATATTTTTTAGCAATCAGAGGAAAGAAAACCAGCAAACAGGGACTCTGCAAAGTGTATTTACCAAACTAGACACTATGGGCCTCATGCAGTAAGCAGCGATAAGCCCCTTATTGACAGCTTCTCGGCAAAAAAAAAAAAACCGCTATAGTAATTAAGGGGTTAACCCACCCTGCCCATCTACCCACCCGGGAGGCCTAACCACCCACCCCGGACCCACTATACCCACCCTTCATATACCCACCCTTCACCCATTCATTGGTACAGTGGGTACATCATGCTCATATAATATGGACATGATTTACCACTATAGCAAGAAATAGTGAAGGAATAAAAAACAGGCCCAAATAAAACACAGCACATAGCCAACTAAATACATAATAAATGGCAATAAAACAATTGAATGGCATCATGTCCATTTTGTGTCAGTGTTGCACTATGATCTTTTTCTTTATCTATTTCCAAATGTCATGAGACTTCAATCAAGATCGATTTGGACATTGTTTGGACACTAAGGACTGTATCATCCTCTGGCCAGATATTTATTTTATTTCTAAAATATTTTACCAGGAAGTAATACATTGAGAGTTACCTCTCGTTTTCAAGTATGTCCTGGGCACAGAGTTAAGACAAATAATACATGGTTACAAATACAGTTACATAAATGAGCAGGATATACATTATATACAAGACATTGCATGCACAGTTAAAGATAATATATATTATGGGCGTATGAAACAGTTACAGACCAGATTAAAATGTGTGACAGCCTTAGATTTGAAAGAACTTAAACTGGTGGTGGATGTGAGGTTCTCTGGTAGGTTGTTCCAGTTTTGGGGTGCACGGTAAGAGAAGGACGAACGGCCAGATACTTTGTTGAGCCTTGGGACCATGAACAGTCTTTTGGAGCCTGATCTCAGATGATAGGTGCTGCATGTGGTAGGGGTGAGGAGCTTGTTCAGGTAGCTGGGTAGCTTGCCCATTAAGAATTTGAAGGCAAGACAGGAAAGGTGAACTTTGCGCCTAGACTCGAGTGATGACCAATCTAGTTCTTTGAGCATTTCGCAGTAATGTGTGTTATAGTTGCATTGGAGAACAAAACGATCACCTTAGGGTTATGGGTTGTTTCTAGGCGCCGGTGTATTGTGTTGTTTTATGTATGTTATTAGTGATCTGTATCCATCCTTACCACCAGACGGCCTAGCCCTTACATATTTAAGGTTTTGTTTTGGTAATCACTTTTAGTATTGTTAATACTATATTACTTTAAGCATTAGCGCTTTATTACAGTTTTCTTTTTTGACCTTCTGTAAATGTTAATGATCTTCAACTTTATTAGATAACCTGTATTTGTCAGAGCATAGCTTCCCCTGCTTCAGTTTAAAAATTATCTGACTAGTACTATGAGCAAGGGAATCTTTACCAGCTTTTCAGGTGTGATGCATTGTTTTATCTCAAAACGACAAGGTTCTCCCATTTGTTCCTTGTATTGTAGCATCACTTTTTGTAATCTCTTTTATGTGAATTTTGAATTGCAATTAATATTAATTGCATCTTTCCATATGTTATGGTACAGTATAAGTTACAGAGGCCCATCATAGTAATTCATTTACATATTTTGCCTCATTATTTTAAAAACATTGCAAAACATGATAGGGCACACTGGGAATTCCACAAAGTAACATGAAGTTCTAATTATACAATTTGACATATGTTGTGCTTCTTTGTTTTACAGAGTATTCTCTTATATTGTTCATTTAGTTGTAATTAGAACTTGGCTTAATGTTTTATGCTGACAAAACTGGTCACTGAAAACATCCCATCATTTCCCCACTGTACATTGTTATCCTGTCACATAACTAGTATACATAATAAATGGCAATAAAACAATTGAATGGCATCATGTCCATTTTGTGTCAGTGTTGCACTATGATCTTTTTCTTTATCTATTTCCAAATGTCATGAGACTTCAATCAAGATCCATTTGGACATTATTTGGACACTAAGGACTGTATCATCCTCTGGCCAGATATTTATTTTATTTCTAAAATATTTTACCAGGAAGTAATACATTGAGAGTTACCTCTCGTTTTCAAGTATGTCCTGGGCACAGAGTTAAGGCAAATAATACATGGTTACAAATACAGTTACATAAATGAGCAGGGTATACGCGATCCATTACAACGCGAATCCGCTTATAACACGATGCAAGTGTGGCTCCCAATTTTCGTATTTATGAATACTTTACAACACAATTATTGGTATGTTAAATACTTTATTGTACAATACATACAATTGTACATTATTTCGAACGCGATCCGCTTATAACGTGATGCGATTCTTTGGACCCCAAGCACAGTGCTATAAGGGGGTTGAGCTGTAGCTATATAATAAAATCTGTATGATCACCAGTAGATGTAATATCCATGCTGTAAACATATTCAAAATCTAATAGCAGGCGATTATATCTCCAACTCATGGACGTTCACTCTAACTGGCAAGCAGGGATGGCTGCCACCCTCATGAGCTCAATTATTGTCTCTGTAGCTCTTAAATATAGTATACATTATACTTTTATACTATTGTTTATCTGAAGTGCCCCATTGATGTGACATGTCATGTCCTATGCTGTATGTCATGCCTTTTAGCCTGTTTTCCAGGGCAGAATGAGATTAGTGTTCCACTGAGGTGAACAGAAGGTGAGGCGATGTAACGATCATGTGATCATTGAGGAGTGACCACATAATCACAACCTGCCAGAGGAAGCATAACCATCTGGTAATATCTAGCCTCTGGCACACACGGGGTTAAACGACACCCTTTATAGTATGGGGAAATAAATAGCACTCATTCAAGTAAATGGTCCCTTGGGTTGGCAAATTTGAAAACATTTGCACATCTCTATAACTAAAAGTAGTGGCTCACTTTAAAGTGGGCAAACTGCCTTTAAATCAGCAATCCCGAGTGTTACAATATATATATATATATATATATATATATATATATATATATATATATATATATATATATATATATATATATATATATATATATATATATATATATATATATATATATATATATACACACAGTATATAAATAAAAAAAAAACAGAGAGCGCACGCCCCATAGTGTAACACTGTAACATTTAATAATGGGGAGGGTGGATGGAGGGATTAAAAACACTCACAAATTAAAGGTTAATATTAGGCAGTATGTGATATATAATCACCACCAGGCATGTCCAAACTGCAGCAGGGAGTCCAAGATTCGCTGGAAAAGGTCACTCAAACAGCGCTGTCCCTCCGGTTCACTTGAAATCTTCCAAAGTCATCTGGTATCAGAGTTAGCCTTGAAATCACTACATGTGCTCCCCGGCCGTAAAGGAGCACACTGCATGATGACGTAGTGTCGTAAGGTACGTCCCCACATGTAGTGATTTCAAGGCTAACTCTGATACCAGATGACTTTGGAAGATTTCAAGTGAACCGGAGGGACAGCGCTGTTTGAGTGACCCTTTCCAGCGAATCTTGGACTCCCTGCTGCAGTTTGGACATGCCTGGTGGTGATTATATATCACATACTGCCTAATATTAACCTTTAATTTGTGAGTGTTTTTAATCCATCCATCCACCCTCCCCATTATTAAAATGTTACAGTGTTACACTATGGGGCGTGCGCTCTCTGTTTTGTTTTTTCTATAGAATTTGCTGTGGAGCTGGTTATTCCATGTGAGAGCTGCCGTGGACCCCTGGGATCTGTACATTTGTTCTGGTGCTATCTGTCAGGACTCATCATAGGGTTTGGACATTGGACTTTTATTTTGTTTTTTGTTTATCCATATGTTTAGTCTAGTATAATGCTGCTTGCTGTAATTATGAATTGCTATTAATTAATTAATTTTTTAATTATAAATTTTAGGAATATTATATATTAACATTTATGGTCAATTATTGGTACATTATTGATCACCTTTTGGCGCTACTTTTTTCTTTTTTATATATATATATATATATATATATATATATATATATATATATATATCTTACCTAAAAAGGTGGGTCCCCCATAGCTCATCAGTGGCCTGTCAACAACTCCCTGGGTTCAGTGATGGAGCTGGGGTGGGCTTACTGTCCACCAGGAAAATTGGGGATAGCCACGTCAGGTCTCACTTTGGCTGCCAATTGAAAATAACCCCAGTAGAGCACTCATACACTGTGTTGAGATGATGGTGTAAATTTAAAACTAAACGTTATTAGAACATAGTAAAACAATGGGGATTAAAATAGGATTAAACTCTGTATCACTACGCTTAATTACCTAAGGGATATGATAGTCCCCAGGTAGGTAGTCGTTATTGAAGTGTTGCTTGAGTACACTAGCCCCCAGCAACCTTAATTAGGGAAGCCTGGGGGAAAGCTAGATTGAGGGAGTATAAGTACTATTCTTATATGGAATGCCAATTATATACTTGTAGTGCATTGGTGCAATAGTATTGAAATGACACTGCTAATGGTGGGTTGATTGCACAGCCTATAGTTAGCAATAGAGTGTCATTTAAATCTTGATAAGATAATGCACCTAACAACTGCCACCATTTGTCTATACGGTGCTCTATTTAATCTATCACCTACTGCAGTTAGCAACAGGTTTTAGAAGTGCAGAACACTTTATTATAACTACACTGTGCAATATCAGCTAGAGCTAGAGGTCTTAACAATATGACCTAGAGCTATAGCTGTTGTGTATCCTTGGGGCAGTAATTTACACTGTTCATTTAACCCGAAGGCAACACCTATGTGCACCTATGTGCATTATCTTATCAAGATAAGTGTATGAGTGCTCTACTGGGGTTCTTTCCTCCATTGTTTATCATTCTTATATTGCCCCATCAGCACCTACACCCATTATCATTAATTCACTATTGCAAGCAGTAGCAGGGGTTTCTCTATAGTTTATTCTGCCAATAGAAAAGCAGTGATGCTTTCTATTAGTGACCCAGATACCGATGTTTGCAGGCAGCTGCCATATTTGTAGTTTTTTGTATTATTATTTTTTTAATAGCTGGAATTGCTCCTTTAAATTCTCTTGACTTTGGAAAGTGCCTTTATCTCACTTTGTCTCAAGCACTCACAATACAGTATATTGATTGTACGCTTTTAGTGGCAAACAAAACAAAATGATTATTATTATATATATGCATGGAGGGTTTTTGTCACTTTTTTTACTCACCATAACTTAACTCATTATTATATATATATATATATATATATATATATATATATATATATATATATATATATATATATATATATATACCTCCAAAAGGTTCCGGCGTTACCCATTTAAGACTATTGTTGGGTTTTCAACAATTACTGTTGCTTGCTGAGCTATAGAAGTTTAAAGAACAAACATACAAGTTCTGCCTTCCTGCCATTGTAATATAGTCAGACACCTATTTCCTTAAAAAACATAAGACTTTTTGGTTAGAGAATATTAAACAAAATCAAACAATGCTCTTTAAGTCATGTAAAATACAAGTTTTACATCATTTTAAATTAAAAGTGTATCACAAACGAAGCATAAGATAAGTTTAGGTCTAAAAAAAAGACATATCAATTGAGTTTAACCTAAATTCTAATTGGGTGAGATACTCACCCTATATTTATAGTTAGAGAATATGGAATTACCCAGTATACCGAGGCTGCTAACAGGTAGTGCACACACTTTATGGCAACTTGATTGAAGAGAGACCCAGCAATGATTAATGAAACAATAAGCCTCCGGTATTGAAAACAGGGAGTTGGGTAATAGTAAGCCGGATAGAGGTACAGGGGGACACCTCCCTAAGGGGCGCCCCCAAGTAAATCACAGCCCGGCACTAACCGCCTCAATAATCTCCCTGAAATACCGCGTGGAGGTTAGGAGTACTCACGAAAAAGCCGTCCCTGTTGGTGCAGGGAATTCTGCAGCGGCTTCCTCCTCTGGTGTAGCTGGCGTCAGCGTGCTCCTCCGGAAATGATGACACAGGAAGAAGGGGGTAAGATGGTCCGTGGTTCACAGCAACTTCAGCAGCCAACGCATGGATGTCTAAAAAAACTTTATTGATCGCTAGCAGCAAACATCAGGCAACCACTCTAACATGTTTCGTCCAGGCTATGGACTTTTTCAAAGACTCTTTGAAAAAGTCCATAGCCTGGACGAAACATGTTAGAGTGGTTGCCTGATGTTTGCTGCTAGCGATCAATAAAGTTTTTTTAGACATCCATGCGTTGGCTGCTGAAGTTGCTGTGAACCACGGACCATCTTACCCCCTTCTTCCTATATTTATAGTTAAACTGATCCAGGCAAAGAAAAAAAAATTTGCATAAGAATAAAAAAAAAGTTACTAACTCAATTATAAAAACAAGAAGAGGGAACTCTCGCTACAGTCTGATATATTAAAAGGAGAGGTGCAATGTAGGAGTAAAGGTATATATAAAAAGAAAAGAGAAAAATACTTAAATTGCATTTAACCCTGTATAAAACATAACTTTTATATATATATATATATATATATATATATATATATATATATATATATATATATATATATTTTTTTTTTTTTTTTTCAAGGATAAATATATACACCCTAATAAATGGTTAAAATAAGATCAAAGACACCAAGGTCTCCCTCTCTGCTATCCAAAATAATCACTAAATGAGAGGATTAATTGATACAGCCTGATAGACAATTAAACATTCTTAGGTGATCAAAAAGCTAGCTACCCTCCAATTGACATGCTGGTTACAATGTTTCAAGCTAAAAAAAGTGTACTTTCAAATATATTTATAGAAGTTGTTAATATATCGCGACACAATGTATATTTTTAGCGTAACCATCTACATTCCTAGGGAGGGAGTAATACCATTGTTGCAAAAAGATCACTATACCATCCCCTTGCTTTATAAAGTGATGAAGGGTTGTGGAAATGTAGGAATTAGGTTAGTAGGGAGGAAATCCACAGACGAGGGTGTATATATTTTTCCTTCACCTAATTCAATCATATATTTGGGATGTGCAAATCTGATCAAATTTGCTTCATTCGAAGTTTAACAATTCGTCAAATAGTTTGATAGAACTTTTGATTAAAAAAAGTTCGGGCAACATTAACAAGCAAAGGCAAAATTCTAAATGTTGTGCTAAATGTAATATTTTACTAAATAAAAGAAATATATCCTGAATTACTGTACGTGTGTGTACGTATATATATATATATATATATATATATATATATATATAAACATTATCACCAAGCATACAGTGCTCCCACTGCAGCAAGGGATTCTGGGAAATGACATGCAAATGAGCACACAATGTGTCACCTTTTGCCTGGAATATCCATTCACATGGAGCCCATTTAAGCTGATGCATCGCCGTTCACACATCATTTAAACACAGCATGGGACCACTTTTAAACACAGCAAGTACAGACCACTCACAGACATGTTTCCACCTTGATGGGTATCATCAGTGTGAGGTTGGTCTATACTTGCTTTGAAATATTTCTAGGTTGGGTAGGTTTACCATACATTTTAAGCTATGGTGGGTGAAAGAGGTGACAGAAAACCTCCACCGTTAGCATATAGCCAATAAAGAATATCACTTGTGAGCACATTCACATGCCTTACACAGGTCTGCAACCCTCTTCCCCTTCTGAAACAGCATCACTTTTTGAGCCCTGACATCTTTTGCAGTGAACCAATTAAATGCCTGGTCACATGTGAAAAACATACATCTGTGCGTGGCTTTCAAAAAAACTTAGTAGAACAATGGGTAAGATAGACAACACTGAGTGCCTCATTAGTTTCTTACGGGCACAGAAAGAAGCAGGTATGACACACACAGGGCGAGATCCACGCTAGCTGGCTTATGTCAGGTCTCCAGTGGCCACTACGGCACACGATACGGCGTGCGCGCCACACACCACATCACAGCCCTCTATGGGGCAGGCCCCAGTGGCAGTGTGCGTGTGGGTGCGCAAGGCGCTGTGATGCGTACGCTGGCAGGGAAGACACGAATTTTGTCTGCCCATATTGCGATGCAATCATGTGGTCGGCGCGCAGCCAATGGAAGGGCAGATATGCCCCGTCATGGCCGTGCTGCCCCACGCTCCCCTAGAGCTCCCCTTACATACCGGAGATGCAGAGTACATAAAAAAAAGAAAATAATACTTATCCACCACTGTAGAAAATAGCCTAGAGGCAGGAAAAAGACAAGTTTGCCACAAAAATAGGACAAATAAATAAAAAGAAATCCAAACAGTGGAAAAAAGAAAAAATCTATGGAAGGCTCTAACCTCCTGAGTTTTTTCAATGTCAAACACATTCACTGTTTGTGTTAAACCAGCATGTCCTCCAAAAAAAAAAAGGCTAATTATTTTTCATCCATTGATCTTTGGCATTCTAAGGCTGAGCTTACACAGTCTGCGTGCCCGCTCGCGACCGCGCGCATAACCTCTGCACTCCTGCAGCCCAAGCGATCTGTGTATATGGCTGCAGGAGATTGGGGAGGCGATCTGGGGGTCTGGTGGGGACGTGGCAGATGCGTTACGAAGTTGGTTTGCCCTCATTGGCTGAAGCAGCTCACGTGATGCTGACGTCACGTGATGGCGCGCGAAAATACACATTTTTTGTCTCTTCAAATCGCGGTCACGCCAGCATAGGCATTAGCCATTTTGAGGTTGGGGCACGAGCGCAATCACAGGCTGTATAATCTCAGCCTATGAAGCACATCTTTGGGTCAGATTCACAGAACTCCTTTAAGCGACTTAACGTGATGTTTTAACTAATAATATGCAAAAGAGACGTTTCCCTATCAGTGCCTATCCACAAAGGTCTGTTAAGGTTAATGCAGGGATTTAACGTAACATTAGTAAAGTCAGAGCCTGAAAGATGGTATTTGCTGGATAGGACAGACAGAGTAGAAGAGTACCCAGTGACTTGTTTACCTCCCAAACATTCCTTTACACAACATGTGGCAATATACCTGTGACCAGATCTGAGCACGCCTGAGATATCTGGGAAATATGCTAATTTCAATCATTTGAATATACTTTGCATATCCAAATTTGCATATTTCTCATATATACAAAAAGTCTCTAATTCCATCTAACCAATTATAACTTTCTACATCTCTTACGTACCTAGGGAATAAATATAATGTAAAGACAGTCATTACCCAAAGACTGTTAGGCAACTTGAATCGCCCTAGATTCTATATGATAATCCCTTATGCACTTCAGACTATCACTATGCACATTTTGATTAACTTTTTGTGCAGAAATATGATTTATGGAAAATGTGTATTTTGCCCTACATTTAACATCTGTCATATTTCATGACTTTACTTAATGCTTTTTGTAATATCTTTTCGTTGTGCCCTTTCTCCTTAAGCCCATTTAGTTCTGCCCTTGCTTCACACATGAATACATTCTCACCATTGCAATTTATTTACATTCAAACAAAATGTGTATATGGCATCACAGACTTTATGTACGGCAAGAGATTCCCTGTAAGACATTATTACCCGCTGTTGTTTTTTGAGAAGATATTACTTGTATATTTTTTTTTATACAAATTTAAATTCAAATATTAATCTGTTTATATTATAGCATTGTGATTTATTTAATCAAGAAATTCAAATACTGTACATTGTCAACTTATTTTGACAACAACATGTCAATTATAAGTAAATGAAAAAATGCTACCGGGTCATGGTTATAAATTCATCATAAAAAGTGCTGAGTGCTGATCACAGATATCTTCATCAGCGATAAATAGAGCAATAATGCCCAGCTCTCTTGTGATGCGAGAAGGGTGAGAAACGCGTAGGAGGGCTCCATAACAATTTTTGACGTGTTTTTGTTGTAATAAATTGCAACTTTGTATCTGAATTTGGCCTCTTCAAGTTTTACTGAAGTGCTATCCCTCTGGGAACATTTACTCTTGTGACCATGTCAATTAACCTTGTGCTTAAGAGGATGTCCTTATGGTATGGATTCTCATCAGAATACAGTAGATCACCCTATTTTCCCAATGGGTGATAAATATTCCTGTATACACGGGTGCAAATTTAGCACCTACTGTATAGCGGTACCCTTGCTTTATATGAACTACTGCCTTATCAAAAATCATACAGTAATGAGTTAATATGAAATCCTCAAACAACTGTCTTCTTGGCCAGTGGAGGGCTATCAAAATAAAGTATCCTCTCCATTGTGTCTCCTAATCCTCTTGCCTACCGTCTAAAGTAATATCAATGGCAGAAAGATGTAGGCTACGGGGAAATTCAATGTTATCAACATGGCGTCCAGAAGGTTGCTTTTGGATTTTGCCACTTTGAACAGCATGTGGTTACTTTTCCATTTACTGCTGATGCCATGAAATCTTTTGAGGGATGATCTGGACTGTCTTTGTGAAGATAAAAGGATACAACTCCCATTCTCCTAGAAGAATTGTTTGTCTGCTCAGGAAATCTGACTCCATGTTTATGCTCCCTGAAATGTTGGATGCTGAGAGCCTAGGGATTGAATTACCTACCCATGCGGGAATTCTGGATACCTCCGTGAGGGCTTATACACTTCACATACCTCCCTGATTTAAGCCACAGTTTTGTGATGTTGTCTGAAAAGATCCTCAAAGGAAACTCCTTTAGTCTCCCTGACAGTTTGATAATTGAATAGTACACTGCACAAATGTAAAAAATGTTAATGAGCGGTTTTGTCTCTGAAGCCGACCAAATCCCTTGAACTTCTGTATTCTTGTAATGTGCCCCACATCTGCTAAGACTTGCATCAGTTGCGCACTGGTGCGCACCTTTGACGTTGGAGAACCATAGATCTTAATTTTTTTATATTATTTTGCTTGCCCCACCATAGCATGCTTTGATTGGTGCTTTGCAGTAATGGAATCTTGTGCTCTGGTTTGAGAATCTTGTGCCTCCAAATGTCAGAATATTCATTTTGTATTGGTCGAGATGAAACATTGACCAAGGTATTATGTCTGTCACTGAATTTAGAAGCCCAATTACTGTAGGTGCATAAACTGGAACTGTGACATACGCACACCACCTTAAAACTTGTGCCTTCTTCATGATTTTGGAAAATCTTTAGCTGGGGCAGGGATACTGTTTTATTTTGGGAGTTGAAGAGGATTCAACGAAGTGTTATTTCCTGTGGTGGAATCAATTTGCTCTTTTTTAGGTTGATAATCAATCCATGTTCATCCAGCCTCTCTTGAACCTTCTTAGTGTGGACCTTGGTCAGTTGGCATAACAAAGATCCCTTCTTGCTTTAATAAGGCTTCCAAAACTGCCATTAATTTGGTAACTTTTCTGGGTGCGGTTGCAAGACCAAATGAAAGAGACAGAAACTGGAAGTGCTGCCCCTTTACGCAGAAACACTTGTAATGGTTCTCTCTTAGGGCTCGTCCAGGGTGGTGCTGAGCGGGCGCACACGCTCACAGTAGACACGTTGCAACAATGCACGTGTCCTGCGTGAGCAGGGGGGCGCGCCTGCTCGGCGCTCAGCCACTTGCCGAGCGAGCAAATTTGAATTTGCCGCTCGCAAGCGCGTCAAGTGAGCGGTTCGCCCAATGAGGGCGAACCAGCTCCGTAACATAGAGGCCGCACCCCCAAACGCGTGCACACCTAGCCGGCCAGGAAAAACACGGCCAAGCAGGGTGCAGCGCTGGAGTGCCAGCGCGCCTCTACCCACCCTGGACAAGGCCTTATGGGAATGGGAAGGTAGGCATCTTTGAGATTGACTGGTACCAAGTAAACTCAATTTTGAACCGTTGTCATTACTGATCTCGATGATTCCATCGTAAAACCTTATGTTCAGGAAACTATTTATATCTTTTAGATTGAGCATTGGCGTCCGCTGTCAAACTGGGGCCTTTGACCTTCAGTGACTCTATTTCTTGACAACCCCCCAATCTGTGTTATGCCTTGGTCTGCTCCTACTGTAAATGAGGACTTCTGTGGCTGAGGATCCCAATTTCTGTTGTATGATCTTCCTGGCCTTTATGCTCTAGCCTCCTGAAAGCTTCCTCTTGGGGGCCTATCGAATACTATCAAAGTCCTTGTCTTTTTCTGCTGAGGCAGCAGCTGACTCTTTCCTACAGATATTTTTCTTATGATGTCATCGAGAGAGTCTCTGAATAGATACTGTAGGATCCTGAATAAGGTAACAATAGCAACCTGCTCTTTGAAGATGTATCAGCTGCCCATGGCCTTAGTCATACGGCTGCTACCAATTGGACTGAGGATGTTGCTAGTAGTAGGATAATATCCATAAATGAATCCCATGCAGTTAGAGAGCAATTGATATTTTTGTAAAAGATTGTAAGTAATTTTTGTCTTGAAGCGCCTGCTTCAATTCTTTCTTCCAGATTCAACACCCAGATCCTCACCATTCTGGATATACATTCCATGGCACTGTTTTGAAAGTCACCCCCCAATGTTGAATATTGTTTTCGTAGAACAACTTCCATACTTCGGTTCATGTTGTTTTTATAGGAAGAACCATCTTCTATTGGAGTGCTAGTGTTTCTTGCCTTTCTAGCTCTAGCCACATCAACTTTGGTGGTAAAGCCAATCCTCTACAATTCTCTTCATTAAAGGGATGGATTACTGGGAAGATTTCCTTGAGTCCATAAAAGCTGAATCCAAAATAGCCAACTCCTTGTTTGTTATCCTCAATATTCAAGGTTGATCTCATATTCTTAATCAATCTGTCAACTGAATCCAAATGATCCTACTTCTTCCTGAATTTCTCCTTTACACACAACCCCCGCAAGCTCAGAACCCAAACCCAACACACCATATATATTTGTGCCAAAAGCAGTGCTACTGGGTTTGTGACTTAATGTGTACAACAAAAGACAAAGAGCCTCAATGCCACATTCAATATGACAAATTATATAGTTAAATACTTATCTGGCTTTCTTTTCTTAAGTAATGGTCATTTAGTTAAATTCTTTGGCCATAGTATTTTTAAGCCTGTAACCATGCCATGGTATACCGTTTTAACAGGTTGTAACACTATTTGCAAACGTTCTCTTTACGTCTCTGACGGAGGAAGAAGTCTTAATAGATTGTCATTCACAGGTGCCTCACAAGACTTGCGATTTAAAAGATAGCTGGGCGAGCTTAAAACCAGGGAGGAGGGGACACAAACCTCTAAACAATTGGTTTACCCATTACAATTTACAAACACACCACACCATGTATATATGATCTCTTCCTCCATTGGAGAGAGAAAGAGAATGTTTACAGATAGTATTAGGATCTGTAAAAATGGTATACATTGACGTTGCTATGGGCTTAAAAATACTTTGGCTAAAGAATTTGACTAAATGACCATTACTTACTGTATGAGAATAAAGCCAGATAAGTATTTAACTATATCATTTGTCACATTGGATGTAGCATTGGGGCTCTTTGTCTTTTGTTGAACTTCTCCTTCCTCAGATGAGGAAAACAGTTTTGTTCTCCATATCCATTGAAGTCTGAGACCTTGAACTCTCCAAATTCTCCTTGGGTTTTGACAGTAGTAAGGGTGACTTCATTCAGTCTACAAAATGATCGCGTTCAGAAGCACCTTCCTCTGTTATTTTTTTTTATACAGTCATGCAGAGGTCAAAAGCAGCAAAACATGTTGAATTGGTTGTTGCCCTTTTGGGTTTAAGAGGCTGACTTTCATGCTGAGGCTGATCAAACTTCAATTCCCCTAGAACAACTGGGGGCCCCCACATGCTGCTTATGGAGAAACGCCCACTCCTTAACACTCTTTGGGGCAACCTGCCATTGACTGAAGCAGGTACAGATAGTCTGCCAGCCACCATCATTCTCTTTGACTCACACATCCGCTTGATTTAATGTCTGCCTGTTTGGTACCAAAACCAGACATTCTTCTGGTATATGGAGGGAGATGCATGGTGCTCTGGCTGCGTTCTCCGTTAGTTCAGAAGAACAAAGCTCATTCCTACTCATCCATGCCCCCTTTCTACCTCAACCAACTTTGGAGCAAGGCGAAGGACCCCCGAACGAGACACTGCATGCTGATTCACACGGCAAGAGGATGGGTGCCTGGGTACTCGTGTCATAGCATCCCGAGAGTGGCTAAAAACACTAGAGAGGGAGATGGCTTTTTAAAAAAATAATCCTATTGATAGCAAGGCATATAGAGATCAGCCCGAAGTACTGCTGGCTTTATTCTGCCTAATCTTCCCCCAACTAAGGTAGGACAAGAATAATTGACTAGAAGGGACACTACACCTCTATACCTGTGTCAAGAATTATTGTCCTACCCCAGCTTGGAGGAGTTATCCCAGCTGTTTTGGCTGCAATAGAGGACACTGAAAGATCAAACATGAATGAAGCTAGTGCAAGAAATACACAAGCACACCAGGTGATTAGGAAGGGGTTATTGTTACAGACGGGGATTAAACCCTGTGATTCCAGTACCAGACACAGTAATTTATACGGAGCTACATTAACTGCTGGATAGCTCCTGGCTCTTAGTTCTGTTAGTATCTATAATACAATATGTCAGTCATGAATGTCAGCACTCCCCTCCTAATGGTGGGACTAGAGGACACACCTTTTAATTTCCTATTTTACGCAGTCACTCTGTTGTGCGTTTCCAGTATAACAGGGTCATTCCTGGTGTTGTACCTGCCCTTACTGATCTGTGTTTTCCTGTCTGTGATCCTGATTTGTTCTGAACCATTGCTTGTGTGCCGCCATCCCTGAACCTGAACTGTATGACCCCTGTGCTGTCTAATCGTCTGGTACCCTGCACGCCTCTTGCTTCCAACCTCATTAGCCTACTGCTTTGGTCCTTGGGTTCCATTCTTCTGTCTCCAATCCACCCACGACTTAGTGAGTCTAACAACTGCAGAGTATCGGTCTAATTTTATATTTTTAAAATCTCCATAAAAAATGTCTTGCATTTCACTGGCTGCTCTGTTATGATATGTTGTATGTTGTACTCAATAATTTACAATAATAGTATAATCATTGGCATTCTATGGAGCTATTAGCATTTCAATGTGTTCTAGCTGCCTATGTTCTTGATTAAGTGAATTTCTAATAGCCATTAAAAAATCCTGAGCAAATCCTCTTCAAACTACACTTTTTTCAAATGTGTCTAATCGTATATTTCATTATAAGGGAAACAATGTGAAATTATCCTCTTATTGTTATAAAGTACAGAAATGTGTGACATATTCTTTGCAAAACTTTTTAACTTTCAACTCCAGTAGAAAATTCCTGGCGATATAATTAGGAAATTAGGGCAGTATCTGAATCCATACCGCTGGGATATATATTTTTTTAATAGCTTTATCCTCACCTGTTATTTGTCCTGCAATAGATATACAGTTTCTTTCAACCGGCAATCTCAATCATTAGAGTCGGTGACAACAAGGTTTTAAGCGCTTACTGCATATTGAGTCAAATGAATGCTGCCCTTCTTTCTAATACGCCAAGTTACACACCAAATTATTACATTTCACTTGACACAGGCAGACGTAATGTGATCTTCTGCCAATGAAAACAATGGAGAGCAGCTGGTTCTCGGTTCATATAATGAAACCAACATCTGTGAGCAGATTTATATAAACTAAAAATCATATTTGGTAATGTTTTAAATGTAATAACTTGCAATTTAGAGATGCAGTGTATTAATTCGTTGGCAATGCTTCCCAAGCTGAAAAAATAAGGCAAACAACAAATACATAATGTGCCATTGAACTATTCTGTTCATATGCATTAACTATTATGCTTTATTGCATAAATAAACCAGTAACTTGCTAGCTTTACTCCTATCAGGATTTTTGGCAGATTTAATTTTCCTAAGATTTCAATATAAACACATTTGCACCAAAACGATAGCTCCGCATAAATGTCATAAGATTATGGGGTGCATTCATTACAAGCCCTTACTTAATATGCTGTGAACTCTTATTGCCAGAGAAAACACTGAGGCTCTTTAAAATGAATGTAACTGCGACGTGTATTCCCTGACATGGAGACGCAGCTTCACAGCATACTGAATAAGGGACGTTAAGGGACATTTACTAACCTCAGAAACTAATTAATTATCGGACTGCGAAACAGCGTTAACCGCCTTTCTAGTCAACGGCAGTTAACACTGGAGCACATTGAGATAATCTGTATCAGAGGTTAGTGAATCCTTCTAACAGGGTTATAGTACCACTCAGGCATTACCGCACAGAAACCCCCATTAACTTGAATGGGAGTTTCCATGCGGTAATGTCCGATCAGCTCTATCGCAGTTTAATGAATAACCCGCATGGTGTAATAGGCATCATCACCTGTTATCTTCCTTTTTCTCTTGTCCTGCTATTGGGAGAAGGGACTGGTAACTTGCGGCCAGTTTCAGCCCAGTCAAAGTGAGACCACAACTATAATGGTTCTGACATTTTCAAAACAATAAAATATAGTTCAGCCTACTAGTTTGTAAGAGTAAGGTGGGTGTATGCCCATATGCATCCTGGAGCTTGTAGTCCCCACCTATGGTCTTTAACATTTGCGCCACGTGCGCCTAGCGTGTTGCGCATATGCGAATTTGTAATGGCCGCCACAATACCATTTGGACATGTGCGAACCGGGAAATGGCCGCCACGACTCCTGACTAACCACTGTGCATGCGCTAGATGTAATGGCCACCGCCAACGCGTCTGCGTGAGCCTCGACAAGATGACGGCGCCCTGCAGATAGGGCAGCCGGGGGCCCCTGGCGACACGCTCGACCCCGCAGCACCCAGGCATGCCACGGAGTTAAGGGAGGGGGAACCGGGAGACAAGGGGACCAGAGGGAACCTGGCTACAGATACAGTTGTGTGAAAAAGAAAGTACACTCTCTTTGAATTCTATGGTTTTACATATCAGGACATAATAACAATCATCTGTTCCTTAGCAGGTCTTAAAATTAGGCAAATACAACCTCAGATGAATAACTACACATGACATATTACACCGTGTCACGATTTAACAAAAATAAAGCCAAAATGGACAATAAAATATCTACGATTAAAAAGTTGATCATGTATTGACTGGGAGTCAAATTGTATTTATAATGGTTAAATTGCACTCACTATCAATGACGCTGGGTTATTTTATTATAGGTCATTTTTCATGCGATTTTTGTATTTCTTTAGATCTATGTTAGCAAATTGAAAAGATTGTAAGCGCTAGCTATATTTTTTTTTAGATCAATAGCAAATGTTGTTGATAATAATACTAAATGAGTATACTTGGACATGAATTTCAATAGCAACAGTTACTTAAAACACAGTATTTAACTAAACCCTGGTACTTCTTCCTATGCATCGGAGCCATGTACCAATTGTGCATCTCCATAGCACATTGTGGAAGAAAAATAAACTGCTGTGCTCTGTTTCGGCTAAAAGCTTAAATTATATTTCCAATCTAATTTGATACGTCAGCTGTGCTGTGTGTTCATGCAATTTAAATTAAACTGTTATACAAATAAAAGTGTAGGATTCTATACAAAAAAATATTATTTAAAAAAACGCACCAGCTGTTACAAAACAGTTTGTTTACCTTCTTGGTGGCCATGCCGGAAATTCTGCCATTTGTAGCAGTTAAGAATGTTTCAGCCTTAAAAGGCGCGAACACAGCTTCTGTTTTGTGGCGTTAAAGTATTATCTATGGACTATAAAATGAGTTATCTATCCAGAAATAGTGTAAAACGAATCCGTTTATATTTCATTTTGTTCTTGCATTCACTGTAAATGCTGAATATTTGTGGCTACACTTGTGTTTTGTGTTAATACTTTGAATGGAAAGTACATCTGAGTTCTTGAATTTTGTTCCAGACCTTGGAACAAGTTTTTGTTTTAAAAAAAAAAAGAAGAAATTAAGCAGTGGTATTTCTGTAGGGAAAAAGAAATAAGCAAAGAACCAAACATTTATAGGGAAACAACAAGAAAGAACTCGGTTCAAAAAAGGGCACGTGGTAATTATTTTAAATCTATTTTCATGTTGATACCTAAAAAATAATACCACAACTCTATTCCCCCGAGCTCCGTCGAAAGGAAGGCTAGATCGAATAATACATGTTTGTAAACACTCTTCTCAAGATTTTCTGAGCCCCAACCGACCTACAATGTCTACTCCTCAGCAAGATACAAGTGACAGCTGACGCCAACTTTATTGCAAACCCCCTTTTCATGCTCGGCTGGTTTAAAACAATGGCCGCTTCTCGTAATGTGTATGTCCCACTGCAGTGCTCCGCGGTTAGCAATAACGTTGGCTACATCTATACACAGTACGGTAACAAAAGAGCAAGCATACCGGGAAGAGAATCCCAATGGCCAGTTAGGGCATAGTTCAGCACGACAGGTAGCAAACACAGATCCCTAAAGAGCTTCAGGGTGAAACATACTTTGGGGGTTGAACGTTTGATGTTATTTTAGCAATGTTGAAATAAAGAGGAGCTTTCAAACTCTTAGGAGTTCTCTTGGCTGTGACAGATATAGTACTTGCAGATTAAGTATGACCTGCAGAGCTCTGCAATGTGAATTAGAAGACTAAAGTAACATACAGGCAGGGCCACCTACAGGACTAGAGTTTCCACTGCCCCCCCCCCCCTCCCCCTGTGTTGGCGGCCTTGCTCTAATCCCCTCCTCAGCCCATGTACTGTATTTCTCTCCCACTCCTCTGTCTCTCACTCTTCCCCATTCCCCAACCTCCCCCTCTTTCACTCTCCAACCTCTGCTATCACTCAATTACCCTCCCCACACTCATTACCCCCTCCTACCATGGCCACACACACCTCCCACCCCCCACACAATTTCCCCCAACACACATACAATTCCACACAAACCCCCCAATCCCACCCCAATCCCTCCCCCCCACAATACACACACACTACCCCCCAACTATACACACACACAACCCTTCTCACAATACACACATGTAGCCCCGGTCTGCTGCGGCTCCCCGAGACCCCCCTCCTTGCGCGCCGAGCGGTCGCGGGTGCCGCCGGAGGCCGAGAGGGACCCGCCGGCACACGGCAAAGGTGGGGGCCGGAGCAGGGAGCGGTCCGAGACTCAGGAGGCTCGGCGGCACACCCGGCTAGCGGGGGTCGCCATTACGGATGCGCGAGCATGCGCAGTGATGGCGCATGCGCAGATAAGGCTAGGGAGCTGCGGCGGCCATTAGGAAGTCATGCATGCGCAGAGGAATCGCGCACGCGGCCCCAATTGATTAGAGGCCTCCACGGGACTATCATTCCCATGAGGCCAAGGGAGGCAGGCACCAGGTGCCTCATAGCAGCCAATAAGGCTCCAGGATTCCAGGGAGGAGAGATAGATACTTTTCGCGGGGTTTGCAGAACGGCAGTTGGAGCTGGGAGCAGGAAGGGGGAGGAAGGGTGTAAGGAGCAAGTGACTCTTACACCAAGTCAGATCACCTCAGACAGGTTCCATTACCCACTAGGTTAGCGAGTAAGGCATAGGGAAGGCCCTTAGGTAGGGAGCCTGCCCTTGGGTGTGGGTAGTCTTGTCAGGGACACAGCTGCCGTGCTGTGTGCTCTGACAAGGAGAGGCTGAATTAGCAAGAGGCAGGAAAGGGAAGCGTGGGGGAGAGGCCACGCTAGGCAGAGGGGAACCGGAGGGCGAAGGAAGAGGTAGTGTGAGTGCAGCGGGTCCGTGACCCGCCTGCATAGGACAGATCTTCCCCGCAGGCCCCTAAGAGAATCCCTGAGCCACGGTAGAGTCAAGTTGCTGCAGGGACGCCCTATAGTGGTTGAGACACTCCCCATTACTGTATATGAGCTAGGGACCGAGTGTGAAGAATTAAGGTTGCGGCAGACATCTGGGACCAGGCCGCTGAGCACCGTGACAACGAAACACCATTGCTGGATTGGTGGATACTCTTTGAAGTATTACCGGTCACCGCAGTGACCGGAAGGTTGTTAAAACAAGTGCACCAACACCGGTCAACAGGCGCTGATCCCGCCTTAGGGAACACTCTTTGGGGACACTAAGTGGAGTGGCCAAAGGACTGAGCCTACATTCATATTGCAGTACATGGACACGGTGTGTGAGCACGCGGTGAGGGGACAGAGACGTTACTCCTTATGAGAGTGGCCGAGCCACTAGCATTATAATAAGTACAAGTTATGGTGTGATATGTGTTATTGTACAACCTATGGTGTGTAGTGTTATTAAGCACTGCACTTGCCAGGGAGCCAGGTGGTATAAAAATAAGATCTATTTATTCAGTACAAATATGAGGACAGGACATCACCCAAGGGTGAAAAGACCCTCCTTGGGTGATGTCCTGTCTTCAACTTTGAACTGAACAAATAGATCTTATTTTTATACCACCTGGCTTCCTGGCAAGTGCAGTGCTTTCTTCTACATTCTACGAGGGAGAGGCAGGCCTGGCGTGGTAGAGGACAACAGCAGCTGGTGAGAACTGGGGTCCAATAGGAATTAGAAGCCCCTGCAGCCATCGGGCACCGCCTGTCGGCGGTCCTGCATACAGGTCTGCCAAGCAACATTGGCAGAGATGTGAGTCTAACAGGTAATAGATACACACAAGGTAACAGAACATGAACTGGGATGTACAACCAAACAATGGTTGCACTGTAAAGGAATCCAAGCTCTTGTGAGCTGTGAGTCTATGTCCAAGACAAGGAGTGGGGCATGTTGAAACCCTCAATCCAGTAAGCCATGAGTGAGCCCCTTCTAATGTTTGGAGAGGGTTATTCAGGGGTAAGCAAAGGAAGGGGCGAGGTAGCCCTGAGATTTACAGTTAGGTACCTGGGGGCTGTACTTCCTCTTACCTTCGTGCCACAGAGGCATTTACCTCCCATCCCCCTGTTTTGGGTAGGCCTGAGTATTGGTTGGTTAAGGCAGTATCGGTAACACACAGTATCACGGGTCTTGTCATTGGTGTTGGTGTTGGTTTGATGTTTATTTGTGTATTGTATCTTTATACAGTATGTAAAAGGCATACCCATTTAAAAAAAAGACTTATTTCTGGGTTTTATTCCTGGCTCTTTAATTTTGTCACAGCTGATGGGTTTTTAGGAGGTTGCCAGACATGGGCCTGGGGACAGATGGTAGTTTAATGCCTTGGAGAGTTAGGTGGAGTAATGCACTGTTTGAATATCAGGAAGGGGACATCATCACAAGATGAAATATATATTGGTGGTTTAGCCGGTCATCCGGCCAGCAAGGGGGTCACGAGTTGATGTGTGTGCTCAAGACACAGTTACGGGCAGTCTGGCAAGGTACTGTTTATTGGTTAACATTTGATTGTTATTTCAGAATGGTTTGGATGTTAAATAAAAGATGCAGCTTTTATACCCCATATATGCTGTGGTGTATATATGTATCTTAGTCCGTTATTGGTCATATGGGTGGGGGATGGGTAGGTAAATGGGGCATCCATAGGTCATGGTAATTTCAGGAGTGGTGATGCTAACACATGACAATTTTACATGAATAAATCACAAGTTGCTAATTCTCTCCACCGTTAATCAGACAATTACATGTCAAATGAATCTAAGATAGCAATGGCTGCATTATACTAAGGGAAAACATTTTTTGTAAAAATTACACCAGATGCTTTTCTCCTCCTATTTCAGTTTGTACCAGTTTACAAAAATAAAAATCTGTGTTGCATAGTAGTTTTGCTGCTCAAGAAAAGGGTACATTTCTCTAGATATTCCCCCTTGATAATCTTCCTAACACCCAATTACAACAGCTCTTAAGAATATGCCAGTGACAAGTTTAAGGGGTTCCATCTAGGCAATATATGTTATTTAATCAGAATTTGATACCTACTATAGGATATTTTATATTATTTTTTAAAGTTCGTTTGTAAACATGGAGGGGAAGATTGGAAAGGGTTTGATTTAATCTAGTTACTTCTTTTGTCTGATGTCAATGTGTTCAACAAAAGTTTGCACATGCAAAGCCCCCTACTTTTCCACTCCCTCACCACAATTAGCTGTCTGATAACGACAGGGTGGGACAAGGGTAGAGGAAGCAGCTAGTTTACACCTCAAGTCCAGGATAGACCTGAACGCTCCATTTGCCTTTTTCACGAGGATAATTACTGAGTAAACACTACGATACCTTTCCTGTGGCAGGACTGACTGAATCGCTCGGTCGTCATCAACTGTCTAACACTGTTTCCTAAAGCTTGAATGGCTAGTTTGCTTCCTGCCCAACGAGGTTTTATGACTCTGTGTCTTCGGGCACTGTCTTGAACTCTAGACAATATCCCTTGCATCCAACGTTGAGTACCCAGGAATCTAATCATCTCAACCCAAAACCTCCCGAAATTGATGGAGTCTTCCTCCTACGTGGGATATCTGGGCTCCCCTCATATCATGTGAACTTCCCGGTCGCTCTATGTGGGGCCACATCCCCTTTTCCAACAAAAAAAAAAAAGAATGCTCTAGCCGCCATGCCAGGTGGCTGCCCTCGAATAGCACCTTCTGGGCCTATAGGATCTCATGCAAAGGAATGGAAGCAGGCACACGGTCTTACTAAAGGTGCAGTTTATTGTGCCACCAAAGGTCCAACGTTTCGGCAAATAGATTGCCTTTATCAAGGAGAGGGCTCATACCTCAAATATTAGCCCTCATTAGTAGAAGCTGGACAATGAAATCTTTTTTTCCTTTCTTGTGGCAAAAAATAATTTTAAATCCGGAAGCAGTCTCAATTAATGTGTGTAATATCCTGTCAAACAGATGGTGGCGCTCGAAAGGAATTGAACACAAATTGTTTATAGATTATGAATCTGCCTGCCAAGGCCGTAACTAAAGCAATCTTCTGGCCAGTGATGCTTCAGGAACAACATCCACTGTCAATTTTAGTTCAGATAATGTCCAAATTATGTAGACCTTTTAACTCCCTTCTCCAGCGCCTCTTCTACATTAATGATCCATAGCTTCATTGGTCTTGACATCGACATTATGGCTATGGAAGGTCTACAAGCTGCTCATGCTGAAGAAAATGGTTTACTTGGGGAATTTTCCATCAACCTGTCAATAAAATCCCGAAAGGAGGCTGCATCATCCACCAGCAGGATTGTTACTCTTTCAAACCTTGATATGGCCACGTCCACCTTTTGTGAGGGGCGGGGAATATCCCAAGTTTCCACATGCTTTTCCTCGAATGGGTACATAATAGTAAACTTTCTTGTAAAGAATACTCTCCTGGCTGGCTGGGAAAACACATTTTTAATCATACCCTTTACCACCTCATGAACCAGAACGGTTCTTGGTTTCCTGTGTAAACTCCTAAATAGGTGATTCCAGATTCCATATGGAAAGGATTCATCTTCAATGTGTAAAATCTCCCTTACTGCTTTAAGAAGCGGTTCGAAAAGCTTGAGAACAAATGTGGATGATTCGTCTGTATAAAAAAAATTCTCTGATGATTCCATCTCTACATGTGTCCTGCTGAACTGTTTGTGCTCTGAGCTCAGAAGAGGAGTCTTGCTGCTTTTCCAGACTTGAATGCGTCTTCGCTTGCTTTCGGCCTCTATGTGCATTATTTGAGGATGCTGCCTCAATACCCTGGGTTAACGCATTCTTCATCCAAGAGATGAAACCCAACATAGGTTAAATTTGGTCTTTTGACGCATCTTTTAGGAAATCTTCTGTTTTGTATTTTCCAATGCTGGTTTATCACAAGCAGCACAGTATTGTTTTCCTCGTGGCCTTCTTCCTAGTAGCTGGCTCCGTAGGTGCTCTAGCCACTGGTTCTTCTGGTTGTAACCCTGGAGTACTGACATAAATATATCAGTAATTATAGCCATCTCTTTTACAAAACAAAATAAATTACAATCATAGCAATAACGCTCTCCCTGGCACTTACCTTGGATTTTTAACAATAGTACTTGTTGTAGAAATTGCATACATGATATGAAGTAATCTTGGCTAGTATCTTCATGGGCTTTGCAGGTTCTAGGCAGCGCCTGTATTACTTGTGTAACAGGGTGTGTCTATTCTGCCTTTCTTTCCCCTTGTTATGTGAGTTCCTGCTAGCTGCAGGCTGTGACAGGTTAAATCTGTGGGCTTGTGACCCCTCCTACATGCTCCTCTCTGATAGAAGTGTGGTGGTGACTCATGGCCTGTGTAAGCCTATCAGGGATAGGTATAGACCATGAGCCTGCCCCTTCTGGTTCCTGATGAGGGGCAGTGCCAAATTTAGTCAGAGCACTAGAGCTGTGAGTCTCTCCCATCCGGGATGAGCGTGCTCACCCCCAGCATCATCTGATTGGAACCCAGCAGATGCCCTGTACTATCTGGGGCAAGCATCATCTAGAGGCCTGGAGCCTCTCAGACCCTGCACCGCTGTATGGAGAACATCTGCAGTGATTGCCAGAATAAAGACCCTTGTTCATCATACTCCTATCAGTCCCTAGGTGGGAAGGAAGAAGTAAGCAATAGTTGGGACTGATCTCCCAACGACTTGGAGCCCACTACAGCTGGAGACGCTAAGCCTCCAAGAAAAATCTCTAAGAAATCTCTAAGAAAAATCTCAGAGAAAGTACCTAAACCTGTTCTGATCTCCACTACACCGCAGATCCAACTCAGCTCTCCTGAACCTAACAGGTACTCGCACCACACCCTAGGTAGCAGAAGCTGTGTATCTCTCACTGCCTTACTGGGGGGGAGGGGGGGACAGTGCTACACTTGGTAGGCTTTCTAGCATTTATAGCCAATTTGCAGCACTTGAGCAGGCTTCCCAGCGCATATTCTGTCCTCCGTGCATCTGCAGCTTTGTGAAAGGCGGAGAGTAGCACGACAGCGTTGGAGTCGAGCACTTTTCAATCCTCCACTCTTCCCTTAGAGTGTGTGACATCATCTCGGTGTCTCTCGTGAGAGCGCTCCTGCTCGTGTCGACGTGGTTAAGGGAGTTCTATGGAGGAACACGTGCTCCCTTATTCAAGTGTATATATGTATGTATGTATGCCTTTATCTATATAGTGCCATTAATGTACATAGCACTTCACAGCAGTAATACAAGTGACAATCATATAAATAACATAATACAAATAACAGATCATGGGAATAAGTGCTTCAGACAAACATTATCATTTAGGAAGAGGAGTCCCTGCTCCGAAGAGCTTACAATCTAATTGGTAGGTAGGAACAACATACAGAGACCGTAGGAGGGCATTCAGGTAAGTGTGTCTGTAAGGGGCCAAGCTTTATGTATCAGGTGTATAGTATTAGCCACAGAGCTACTTAAATGTTTAGTTAAGTGGTGTTAATCACACTGGCTAAAGCTGCAAACCTGAGCGGTTACCCGCTGCAAAGCCCTCCATTGACCTTATGGGCTGGCTACTCCTTGGACTGTGGATATCCGGGCTTCAGCAGGAGAGAGAGGTAGACAACTCCTGTGCATCAACTACAAAAAGGCAGTCAGGTAAGCACCCTTCTATCTTAGAGAAAAAATTCTAACCGCAGCTAAAATAGGACAGGAAACGACTACCTGGGGAGGAAAAGAGGGGCTATTTATGGTCATCCCACAGGTAGAAGCTGTCTATCCTATATCAGCTGTAGGGTGGAACTTACTTAACCCATTGGTGACCACAACCATGGGGAAAACCAGGAAAATACACAAATTATAAATGAATGGGCATCACAGGGAACTAAAGAGAAGACTATAATGATCGAAAAGATAGAAAGAACACCAAATAAAAATGTATGAGCACTACATTTATTTGAGTGAGGACAGGTATCTAGGAAAAACACGTGTAGCCCCGGTAAGAAATGGGGGCTATATATCTTTCTCCTACTGGTGTAAGTCCTTCTAAGGGCAGGCCGCCAGTAGTTATCATGGGTTTCCTCCGCCTCCAGCCCTGTCGTGATTGGTGGAGGTAGGCACCTGACTCTGTGTGGAAAGGCAGAGACACAACGGAGGGGCCTGCTGACATCATGAGGGGCAGGGCTGTCTCTATTTAGTGGGCTGCTCCTGTGAGTCTGGAGTTATTGCTGAAGGGAAGGGGTTAGTGCTGAAGCAGAGTCTGAGCTTGGAGCATGCAAGTGAGAGGAGAGGAGAGACTCAGCCACCTTGAGTAGAGCTGATAGCACAATAGTGCAGTGGACCAATGCCCCTCACCCTGCAGAGGGTGAGGGGAGAGTCAGCCGCACCCTGAGGGCCTATACCTTGGGGTGGAAGGTGTGGAGCATTGGAGCTCCAGACAGCCCATCCTGAGGGTGTACTTCTGGAGGGAAGGAGAAGGAGGAAAAGCCTGTACCCTGCTGCTGTTGCTGTGTGCTGTATCACTGCTGGGTGACAATAAAGACATTGCTGCTTTTATACAAAGACTGTGTGAGATTGAAATCTCACGCCCTGGGACCAGGGCTTCTCTGGGAGGGTTTCACCTTACTCCTTAAGGCTCGCCAGAGATGGAGGCGTTGCACCAAGACTGCTAAGAAGATGGAGGCATATACCCCAGAAGCCTGTCCCTGTTATCCCCAATACCATCGCGGGAGACTCAGGCCCTCCTGTTCCTCACAGGTATGCACCAGCCACATACATGTAACCAGCCCTCACTACACCCTAGGGGTCCAGTCTGCGACCGGGGCGGGGGGGGGAACATGGGTTACACAAATGATACTGTGGAAGAGACAGTAGTTATAGAGGGGGATACCGCAAGAAGAGAAATTATGCTGCAAGTGTGTGAGAAAAATAAAGGAAAGGGGGAATCAAAGAAAAGAAGACAGTAGCATGTTAAAGAAAAGGGTAAACTGCAGTGTTTAGATTTGCAACAGACGGTGGGAGAAGGATGAAAAAAGTGTAAACGTGAGAAGGAAGGCACATACATTGTGTTACTTATCATGGGTTTGGTATGTGCTGCTTTGAAAACAGTGCAAGACAACTTAGATAATGCTTAATTTTCTCGTCAAAAAATGTCCATAAACTGATCAACATAATTCCTTCATCTTTCGTCAAAAATGTACACCTATTTCGGAAAACGTTTCTAAATGTCAGTCGAGATCCTTGGGCACATATTGTGATTACTAGTCTGTTCAGAGGTTATCTTGCCTGATTGCCTTAAACTCCCGGGTAAAGTGCGTTTGCAAAAGTTCTTCACATCATGTTTTGATTCAAAAAGCTGACAGAATTCTCCCTTTCACAATTTCCACTGCATGTTGTGTCCAGAAGCAATGCTTGGTCAGATGCAAAAAATGCTAGTTTCCATAGCAACCAATTCCAGCTCACCACTGTCAATAGGAAACATTGGAATGAGTGGCGAAGGCTGGCACCTCCCAAGCAATAAGTTATATTCCGCTTGTATTGGCTATCAGTAGCTCCTTCAGGGTCAAGAGGCTGGGAGGAGGACAGGAAGCAAGGGTTGGGAAGGGAAATGTGCTCACTGTGCCTAAGCCTAGGAGTACAGGATACTGAACAATGATGAAGTGTTAGCATTTTTATAACACAGATTACGGTGTATATAATGTATTAAAAAAATACCAGGGTACACGATGACACGTCAAAGGTACAATGCCAGATTACAATGTTACTGTCATAATGCATACTGAAAGGTCGTATCATTTCACATTGCAAAACAGCACAATAATCATTTGTTTTCATTTAGCCCTTAAGTGAATATAATATGTTGGTAACTATAGGTGTATATCGATAGCCACAGCTTCTATGCTATTTTGGTTGGCAGATGTACAGATGTGTACATTTCTGTGTTTTTTTCATGCTGTATATAATATAAAGGTTATGGATAATGCAGGCAACCTCCTTCCTGACAGAGCGATGTTATCTTGTTAGGCTGTGTGACTCCAGATCTCTTAAATGAGGATTTCATCTATTGCAAACCACAAAAAAAAGCATAACCGTCCTAAACAGTGAATAAAGAAAAATAAATGTCTTGTGCAAAAATAAATGTTACACGGTGTGGTTCTATGTACAGACCTTCAGGAATTAATTTGAGATGATCTACATTCTTACTCATCTCTTCAAACTCCGCAGTCTCTTTACCCATTACTTTCTGCAATATTTCTTCAAGTAGAAACTCTATGAACCATGACATCTATTGCCATTTCTATTACTCCTGCATTTGTTTAATGTTTTTATTTGTTTAAGTGTTTTCATACTGTATGCAACTGGCAGTCTAACAGATGGCATCAGCCTTGGTAAAGATTATTTTTGTGATTCTCATTTATCCTAGTACCAATGGCATATGATATATTATTTTTTTTTGCTTAGATTCATATTGGTAATGTAAAGTTCAAGCTGTTGTTTAAAAAAAAAAAAAGTGATTAGCTAAGTTGCTGATCGATCCGTTCTCCTGTAATCGATTGCTGAAATTCGGCTGGGGGTTCACTAAATGCATCTTGGGTAATCTTCTGCTGCACTGACAGACAAAGTTCTGTGAGGAAGATCATGTGACCAGGCAGACACTAGATTCAATTGGTTCACTGCTAGAGTGGGCAGGTCTCAAAAAGGTGATGCTGTTTCAGTATGGGAAGAGGATGTGACTTTGTAAATGGTTGCTATAGGTTGCTATGCCTGTTACATTAGAATACATAACAAATGTCTTTAAAATTGTTTGTTTTTGTTTTTTTAAATGCTACAAGTATTTTCTCATAGTATAGAACTGATTTTAAAAAAAACACATGTAGGATATTGCTTGAACTGCATTTTTAAAGGGCAATCCTGCTTAATTTGTATACATTTGGCAAAGAACTTGCCAATGTTGGTTTCATTAAAGAAGCATCATTCCTAAAACAAAAAGGTACCTTTCTTTTGTTAAAAATAAGGAGGGCTTTCAACTGCAAACTACCTTTTTGTCCTTGTGATGATAATGTCATGAGATATTGAGTATATTAATCAATCTGGCACTTCAGGGGTTACAAATTGTCTTAAAAAATCAAGATTTGTTTTATGGCCTGTTAAGCCCTTGACCAGGCCTAGTTTTATGGTTTATAGGACTGATTATCTAGGAAAAGAACATCTGTTTTTTTAATGTGAAGATTCAAATATGGCCTCCCTGACACTAGAATAACAAGACCCTTTAAAATATACCTTGAAAGGCATTCTTGGAAGGGTTCCACAGAGTATCAGGAGGCGTGACTATCCATATCTTTCAAAATATATTAGAAATGGGATCCTGGGCCTGACAGCAATTCACAGGAATAACAAATAGGTAAAGCTCAACCCCGTTATAGCGCGATCCGTTACAACGCGAATCCGCTTATAATGCGATGCAAGCGTGGCTCCCAATTTTTGGATTTATGAATACTTTACAACACGATTATTGATATCGTAAATACTTTATTGTACAATGCATACAATGGTACATTATTTCTAACGCGATCCGCTTATAACGCGATGTGATTCTTTGGACCCCAAGCACAGCGTTATAAGGGGGTTGAACTGTATTTGTAATCTTTCCGATTATAACTGTTTGTTCTTCTAAAAATCTTTTTCTCTGGCATTTTCTGACATCACAAAATCATTTGATGCCGTGTTGCCATGGAGACGCATCGCCAGAACCCGCCGGAGACAAGGTAAGGGAATAACAGAGGCCTTGCGCACTCCCCCTGCATTTCATTTAAAAGTTGTGGGGAGGAGTGTGGGGCCTCTGTAAGCGCCATGCCCCCTGCCCCCTCCCCCCCAAAAAATTTGATGCGCCCCCAGTTTGCCCCTCCTTGCCTAAGCACTGTATGTTTCTATGTAGCAGAGCCCCCCTCCGGTCAGGGGGAGCTGCTGCTTTGTGCCGCCGGAGCTCCGCGACGGACCCAGGAGGTGGGGGTGGCCATTTTAACTTTGCGCATGCACACTAGAATGCGGTGCACATGCACCGATAGATAGTATTGTGGCAGCCATCTTAAGTGGCTCCGCTGCGCGGGATTACGAGTCCCAGGATCCTTTGCAGTAGGATGCCACATGGGGCTAGGCAGCCAATAGGGCCCGAGCAGGCAGGGGACAGCTATGGCGCGCAAACGGACTGTGAGTCAGTCGGACGGAGGGCGGCAAGAAGAGAAGTAGTGTCCAGGAAGCAGTGCTTCCCTGGACTAGACACAAATAATGATAACGCTCAGTTCCAAATAAATATAATGAAGTAGGCACCAGATGCATAGTGGAAAATAACATAGAATACAGAAAAGATAGTGACCGAAGTCACGTAAGTCCCTTATTAGCACACACTCATGGTACAATAATAATGAATAGTAAAGAGGATATAATGATCCTCAGAGAAGCCTGACTTGCGCCAATCACCCACACATGTGGGGCTATATGGCGATGGGGCGTCTAACCTGTTAAAAGTAAAAATAATAGATGTTTATTAGAATACAAATACGCCGAAACAAGTGGTAGTGTGTATAGGTGAGTTTAAAACATAGGATTAAAATGTTCCCCAAGCTGGGAGGTGCTAGGGCAGAAAATGGTAGTGAGGGCTAGTAATGGCAGTACAGGGTATGAAGTGTAATAAACGCTACTGCCACACACAAGTGTTACCCTCAAATGTAACTACCAGATAATGAGGTGGTAAATAGTATCCACACAGTATAGGCACGAAATATATCACACCCTAACTGATAGCTCACTCATAGGTGGATAAAACGGTATACACAAGCACAATGAACTCTATGGGCCTCATGCAGTAAGTGCCGAAAAATTGCTCCCACCAAGTGTTCCTTATCGGCATGATGTTGCCGATTTTCCCTCTCCGTATGCAATAAGTGCCGAATCCCTTCCGAATCAAGCCGAAAACATTTGTTCCCACTATGGCGATGATTTGCCGATCACACACAGGTGTATCGGCGTGCATGGCGAGGTGGTGTTAGGTTCGCCAATGAAACTTCTTGCTGAATCTGCCGAAGCAAGCATGTTTTTGATTGAGCGGCCCATTTAAAGGCAGCGTGTATTTTTATTCATTCTCTGTGTTGTTGGGAGAGAGAGAGAGATACACAGAGCTGGGCGATTTGCATATTTCATATTGACAGAGAGAGTTGCTGTGTATTGTGATAGGTTTGTCCTGTGTTGTTTTGTTAACATCTTTGTGTTGTTTTCTGTTTGTAAGTGTTCAGTGCGATTGTGTTTAAATTTCTTTTCTGTTCTTTGTGAGTGCTGTAGGTATGGCCGAAAGGTGTGGGAGGAGTGATGCTGGTGTGAGTGGTAATGGTAGTCGTGTGAGTACGCGTCTGAGTGAACGTAGGATTCAGGGGAGTGCTGTTGCTGCGAGTGCGAGTGGTGTTGCTGTGAGTGCGAGTGGTGTTGCTGTGGGTGCGAGTGCTGGTGGTGGCCCTGTTGCTGGTGCTGCTGGGGTGTTTGTTGCTGGTGCTGCTGGGGTGTCTGTTGCTGGTGGTGGGGTGGTTGGTGGTGGGCCGCTTTTGGAGTCTCTTCCATTGGAAGAAGGAGAGTCCAGTCAGCAGCAGCCAAGCTCTGTGGCTGCACGTGGTCAGAAGAAATGTGTGGAGCAACCACGTAATCCTCGTTTCATGATGAGGAAAACAGAGTTCTTGTCACAGGGATTTTGGAGCACTATGACTCTCTGTATGCGCATTTAGTAGGTAAGTCAATCTTTGCATTGATTGTTCAAAGACATTTTTTCCTATCTCATGTGACGTGTTAATATCAACCTATTAATCTCTAATATCTATCAATTAAAGTTAATTGTTACACACATAATCCTTCATGCTTTATAACGACCATAACTATCAATCAAAAAAGTTTGCCAATGTTCATAGAATATTCATGCAAGCTTCCTTAGATTTGTATGTTTCCACGTAAATGCTCATGTGGTACACATATTCAACCTAAACCAGCATGTTATGTATCTCTTTGAACAGGTAGCAGTTTTGTAAAATGTTCATCTTTCTATTAATTAGTAAGGTCATATATTTTGTATGTCTTTCAAGGACGGACAAGTTCAGCCTCAAGAAAAGAAATGTGGGAGCAAATAACATTGTCTGTGTCTGCGTGTGGGAATCATGTCAGGGACCGCACGAATTGTCGGAAGAGATTTGATGATATCAGGGCGAATTTTAAAAAAAAAATCCAAGCACAACGGATGCATTCTTCTGCCACTGGAGGTGGGCCGCCAACACAATCTCTAATCTTAACTCCATTGGAGGATCTAATGCATGAAAAATTTCTTCCTGTCGTCGTGGTGGGTTTGGCAGAGGACAGAGATATCGGAATTTATTCATCTCAATTTCCAGCAGGTGACAAATGTTACTTTACTACGCGTGTCGTATGTTACAGTTGTTATCTATCTTACCGCTGAAACGTATTGTTTGTTCCAAATATACTGTCGCGGCCGAGTTTATTCTAACATTTACCCGGTCTCGGCCGCGATAGATACCGGGCGCATGCCGAGGTGTCCCGTGCGTGCGCCGAAGCCTCGGAGGATTGGTCCTCCGATCGGGGCTTCCCCCTCCCCTCTCCATGTCCGCCGGGTCCCCCAGAGCCCCCCACCGCTATCCCCCACATCGCGGGACACCAGGGCTCCCTTCGGGGAGCCCTGGGCACGCACGCCGTGCGCGCACGCTCCCGATGAAGCATGACCGTGCATCGGTGACGCGCGGCACGCCGAGGGGATTCAACATGAAAGTCAGGAAATCTCGCGGCTTGCGGCTCTAGCCGTATTCGAATAAAGTGTGCCGCCTCTGTAAGCTTACCTAGATATATATCTGTATATTTGTCTCTCTCTATATATATATATATCTAAATCTCTCTCTCAATGTATATCGATATATATATCTATATATATATAGTTGTCAAAATATATATAATATCTATGTGTGTTTGGAAACATGTATTGGTTCAGCTATCATGGCTTACATCATTAGGAGTCAACATACACCACTTGACCTGCATGAAGGGATTATGTGTAATGATCTTCCAAATAACACACACTGCAACCTTCTACTTTATAAAGCATTCAACATCTTTCCCTTATAGTTGAAAGCTGAATGTATGTTCGTATATTTTTACAAACAATGGCTTAACATGCATAACCACAAACCACACCCGCAGTCATCCTTTGTCACAGTAATGTTTAACATCACTGTGTTCTTCGTTATACTGTGTCTGTGCACACAAAATCATAATTCACTATTTCATGTATGTGTTGATCCATATAAACATATAATATATATATATATATATATATATATATATATATATATATATTTGTGATCATCTATGTTACACCTGTAAACAGGCCCTTACTGCGTAATAAAGTCTTGCATGGAATATTGTCAATTGAAAGGCAAACATGAATAATTTTCACAAACACATTCCGTTATGTATTATGAAAGCTCTTTTTTCTCTTCATGTAGTCTAATGTGAGCATAAATAGGAACATGTACCATATGGTATTTAATTGTGTTCATATGTAGCTCACTTCATATTTGTATTTCGCTCATGTGTGTGAAACCAGCTGCAATTAATATGTAATCACAGCATAGAGGTGAACAGAGGGGGTGGTGTCGGGCAGAGAGCCAGCTCACAGGGTCATGGTAGGGTCAAGTTTTGGGGGAGGGCTTACAGTTGTTAGAAGCTGACAAGGTGAACAGAAGTTCATCACATTCATTTGAAATGGTAATTGTCTTACTACTTTCAAACACCATTCCACGATATATTAAAACGTACGTTACTCATTCTTTCATCTGTGAGCGACACACTGCATGTGTTGCTGTGTGTCAGACACATTGAGCGCTACACCTGCTTCTCTTAAATGTTCTGACAGATCTCTAAAAACATTCATACACATTTCCACAATTAGGTGCTGAATTATAAGCAGAGTCAACTTTGCTTTCATGGCAGTGATGTACATTATTGTAGCTATATTAATACCCAACATATGCAGTGTATGTACAACAGACCAGTTAATTTTATAACGCATTCCTTTATACATATCTGCATTAACATTGTATGTATGTTGTATGGTGTTTAAAAGAAATTGGACGATTAGTTTCACATGTACATTTGTGTTAAGATAGATAATATACAGATTGCCCTAACCAGAGAATTGTGATTTCGTAACGGGATGCTGATATTTAGCCATAAGTACTCCAACTACAGACTCTTAATGTTAATTATGTACACATGACAATGAAATTCTGATGTTATTCTTCTATATAGTTGGTCCGGCAGCTCCTGTGTCACCTGTGGCACGTCACACAGAACACGTCTCGTCACCTGTCTCATCAATGTCATCATCAAGAATGGAAGGAGAGTGTATGAGGTGCAGGCCATATAATGTGTACATTGGAAGCATTTCATTTGCCATGCCAAATAAATGCCTTTCACATGTATTGAACTTCAGATCAGTTATTGACACAGGAGATGTAGTGTTTCATGACACAACATGTATTGTGTATGTTTTCAAGTATCAGCTTGGAGTTGTGATGTTACAACAAACTTTTATTCATTCTTCTTTCACACTGAGTCGAAACGTCATTGCTGCTTCAGGCATCATCTTTTAATTCGACACAAATAATACATTATGGAAACATGTTATGTGTACCACTATGAGAACAACTATCATTATAGGCTAAAAAAAATGTGAAACTTTCATGTCAGTTCATAATGTCTTTATTTATTTGTAGAACCAGATGTTGCCGCTCAAGGACAAATTCACTCAAGTGACCATGAAGATGTTGACACTCCTGGATTAACACAGCATTCAAGTCCTCCTGCTCGTGACTCCTTCTTAGCTATTGCAGCTTCTGAAGAACGAATCTTGGGTGAAGAAAATTGTCGCCATTCAGAAATGATGTCAATGCATGAAAGGATGATGTCACTGCATGAAAGGATGCATGACAGGTCAATATCAGAAATGTCACACATAAAAAATGTCATCATCCAAGTTCCTAAAGAAATCCAAAATCTAAACAGGACATTACAAGCACTACTTCAGAATGTAAGCCAAGCCAATCAGTTTAGGAGTACAGCAAGAGAACAACATTTCCACTTTAACCCATCAGAAGATGGATCTTTACATGCTGCTAATTTTTCTCCAGAGTCATCACTTCTTCATTCCCCACTTCAGGATGATACCGGTACAGTATGTGCAGGTCCCTGTCAACATCCAACCGCTTACATCATCTGTTCAAAATATTGAACCAACACCTACAAATGAGACACGCAAAAGAAAGTTTGGTCAACAATTACTAATCACCAGCTTTTGGAAGAAGACTAAAACACAAACACAAGAAAGTGCTCCACCACCACTGTTGCAATGTATCTCAAGTGTTTCACAACTGCCACAGCCCACACCCAGTGCCCCTGAAGTGCCACAGCGCACACTCAGTGCCCCTGAAGTGCCACAGCCCACACTCAGTGCCCCTGAAGTGCCACAGCCCACACCCAGTGCCCCTGAAGTGCCACAGCCCACACTCAGTGCCCCTGAAGTGCCACAGCCCACGCCCAGTGCCCCTGAAGTGCCACAGCCCACACCCAGTGCCCCTGAAGTGCCACAGCCCACACCCAGTGCCCCTGAAGTGCCACAGGCCAGTACAAGTGCTACAGTTAAGGCGAGAGTACTTGGCACAGGGAAAAGGCGAACACAACAGCCAACAAGCAGACCTGTGACTCGCTCTCAAAAGGATAAACAAAAATAAATAAGCACATTCACTAAATTATTTTGTGTAGTGGTGTTGTTTACTGCAGACTTTTTCATGCATAGTGTATGTATGATCATGTACAGATGCTTGCAAACATTCAAGTATGTCCTTGTACACATGAATGTTTATAAATGCTCATTCACTGAATGAGTGAAGGCATATTTTATAACATATGATTATCTATTAATCATCAGTTGATTAATGTTAATCCATTATGACACACTTTGCATGTAAATGGAAGATGACATTCACTTAGCTCTTGTTCAGTATTAGATGTTTCAGGTGTATTATTGTAATTTAGATTGTCATTTCATGCTAATATTATTTACATACAAATTAATGTAATTACCCATATAACAGCCTACATTTTAATGTAATGTTTTCTTGTGTCTTCACTCTGTAAGACATTACTTACCTTAATCTTCATTCATAGTTCATCATGTTGGCATGTGATCATGTATGATTTGTGGTTACAATAACAGATCTGTAAGTGTGTATGAATATATCTGTAGTCTATCTCTGTATCTCTATCTATATATGTATACACACACACATTGTCTATCGTTGTGTGTGTGTGTGTGTGTGTGTGTGTGTGTGTATATTTACTGATATATAGAGATATATATATATATCTGCCAGTGTTATCTGCAAACAGGCCTTGTGTTAATGATATACAAATGTTAGCACACTTGCTACAATTATTGTATCAGTATGAGTGAGCCCCTAATTCAGTCAGCTCTATTGAACTTTGAATATGATTACAACAAGGCCTGCTTACACCCATCAATGCCTTTAATTTTGCACTGTATATATAATATATATATAATCAGAAACAATATTACAGGCCTTAATGGCTGCAAAGTGGCCTTGTTTGCTGTTAAATACAACTTCTACACAGCTGACTCAATTAGGCCCTCAAGCATACTGACCCAGTAATGTTATAAACTTTAATGAACTTGAATATAATTACAACAAGGCCTGTTTGCACACATCAAGGCCTTGAATTTAGCAGTATATATATATATATATGACCCTGAGGAAGGTTCCGTTTGTAGGAACCGAAATGTTGGTTTTTGTGTTTTAATACACTTTTGCATTTCTACCCGTGTGTGCTGTCTCTCCTTACTGGATCATCATCTGCTGCCGAACTGAGACCGGGGGAGAGGGGAAATTGGAGATGTGAAGGGGGGAAAATCACAGCTGTGGATGGGGGGGGGGGAATGGAGCTCTGAAAGGGGGGGGGAAATCAGACATGTGAACGTGGGGGGGGGGACGCAGCTGTGAAGGGGGGGGAGCGGAAAGCGAGGGGGAGCGGGACAATTAAATCCCGGGCAAAGCCGGGTATATCAGCTAGTATATAATATATATAGTGAAGGGGTTGGGGCACACAGATAGTATAGACCAGACTACTGGAGAGGGGGCTGCTATCAAAGTACCTATGAAGGTACTGTACAAAAATAACAGAGGGATAGGTGCACCAAAAGAAATATACAAAAATGTATTTTATTGACCAAACATTTCAGCTACTCTCTGGAGCCCTGATAAAGAAACATAGGCCAATAAAATACAATGTTGTATATTTTTTTTAGTGTGCCTATAGTTTAGAGAGAGATTATATATATATATATATACAGTGGTCGACAAATCACCAAAAATCTACTCGCCACCTAGTACCACACGTGTGCTGCTTGGGCCAATAGGAGCTCGCCACGATGTTAAATCCACTCGCCCGGGACGTGCCAATGTATAGGTTTGTTGAACATTGTATATATATATATATATATATATAGGTTATGGTGGTTAAAAAAAGTGATTAAAACCCTCCACAGTAAAGCATAAAGCAACTGTAAATATTCCTGTATATTCATTTGCATGTCTTAGACAGGTCTGCAACCTTGTCTTTCACCATTATCACCCAGCAAACAGCACTTCCACTGCAGCAAGGGATTCTGGGAAATGACATGCAAATGAGCACACAGTGCCACTTTTTATCTCATGCTCACATTAAAAGCTGTGTTTAAAGCAGCATGCATTGACTAAGGGTTGCTCATGTAATGTGAGCATGAGATAAAAAGTGGCACTGTGTGCTCATTTGCATGTCATTTCCCAGAATCCCTTGCTGCAGTGGAAGTGCTGTTTGCTGGGTGATAATGGTGAAAGACAGGGTTGCAGACCTGTCTAAGACATGCAAATGAATATACAGGAATATTTACAGTTGCTTTATGCTTTACTGTGGAGGGTTTTAGTCACTTTTTTTACCCACCATAACCTTAATAGTCGTGGTGATTACCTACTCTTATCTCATTTGAGCAAATGTCAGTAAGCCAACCTCACACTGATGAGACCCATCAAGGTTGAAACATGTCTGTGAGTGGGTTAACTGACTTTGCATCTCCCAAGTCCTTGCTTAAAAGCTGTGTTTAAAGCAGCATGCATTGACTAAGGGTTGCTCATGTAATGTGAGCATGAGATAAAAAGTGGCACTGTGTGCTCATTTGCATGTCATTTCCCAGAATCCCTTGCTGCAGTGGAAGTCCTGTTTGCTGGGTGATAATGGTGAAAGACAGTGTTGCAGACCTGTCTAAGACATGCAAATGAATATACAGGAATATTTACAGTTGCTATATATATATATATATATATATATATATATATATATATATATATATATATATATATATATATATAAATGTAAATACAACTGTATGCTCATCTGCATGACTTAGGCAGGTCTGCAACCTATATATATATAGTGATGCCCACACCACGTTGCAGTCTCTTTTGTCCCAAGTTAAGGCCGGAAACACTGTATTTTCTAAGCAGGGGTTTATTTACAGGGATTAAATCAAACAACAGGCCCACCGTCCCTTTAAGAAAAAAACAAATAATGAAATCAAATCTTATTTCCATTAGGGAAAGCTAACTATACTGTAGCTTTCACCCTCACTAACTGCTTAGCCAGCTAAGCTGGTTCCCAAGCCAAACCGTGCCCTGGCATAGGCAATAAAGTACCAGCACAGTCTTTGCATACAATAGAAAGGGTTTTGCTGATCTTGTTCCTTGTGGCGAAGATGTCCCTGCTTCAGCACGGCTCTCTCAGCAGTGTCTCTCACTCTCTACCAGCTTATTTAACCAGCTTACGTTAGCTGGGGAGCACCTCTGTCCCCCCCCTCTTCTCTGGGGAAAAACAGTCTTCCTGAGCATGGCAGCTTCCAGTTTTTTAAAGCACTTCCTGACTATTCAGACCATGCTGATTAGCTTCATTAGGTAACAGCTGAACAGCCATTCCAAGAAGGATTAACTCTCTGTGGTGCAAAAGTCCTATAGCTTCCCTATTCAGCCCCTAGAGCAGCGTTTCCCAAATGGTGGGTCACGACCCGGCACCGGGCCACGGCACCAAAATTGCCGGGTCGCAGCGAGGCTGGCCGCGCGGTGTCTCCCATCCCCCGGCACCAAAATTGCCGGGTCGCAGCGAGGCTGGCCGCGCGGTGACTCCCGCCCCCCCCCCCCCCCGCCCAAGTTAAAAAAATGGCAGCGATTCCCCCCGCGGTCCCGCGCGCATGCGCAGGGCAAGCAGGGCCCACTTCCTTCCTCCCCCCCGCTCCCAACGTGGGACAGAGGGGGAAGTACAAGCTCCTACTGCTGCCTGCTTCCCCCCGCGGCCAGCTTCCCGAGCTCACCTCCCATGGCACCCCCTCCGAGCCCATCTCCCGTGCCCCCAAGCCCACCTCCCATCCCGGGCAGCAGGGTATATCGGGGGCAGCAGGGGAAAGCGTCCGGCGGCAAGGTAAGTCTCCCCACCCAGTCACTGTCACCCAGTGACTGTCTCCCACCCAGTCACTGTCTCCCACCCAAGTGTCCCTGGCCCCCTCCTAACAACCCAAATGTCTCTGGCCCCCTCCTAACACCCACCCACCCAAGTGTCCCTGGCCCCCTCCTAACAAGTGTCCCTTGGCCCCCTCCTAACAAAGTGTCCCTGGCCCCCTCCTAACACCCACCCAAGTGTCCCTGGCCCCCTCCTAACAAGTGTGTCCCTGGCCCCCTCCTAACAAAAGTGTCCCTGGCCCCCTCCTAAGAAAGTGCCCCTGGCCCCCTCCTAACACCCACCCACCCAAGTGTTCCTGGCCCCCTCCTAAAACCCACCCACCCAAGTGTGTGTGTGTGTGTGTGTGTGTGTGTGTGTGTGTGTGTGTGTGTGTGTGTGTGTGTGTGTGTGTGTGTGTGTGTGTGTGTGTGTGTGTGTGTGTGTGTGTGTGTGTGTGTCTGTGTGTGTATCAGTGTCTGTGTGTGTGTGTATCAGTGTCTGTGTGTATCAGTGTCTGTGTGTGTGTGTGTGTGTGTGTGTGTGTGTGTGTGTGTGTGTGTGTGTGTGTGTGTGTGTGTGTGTGTGTGTGTGTGTGTGTGTGTGTGTGTGTGTGTGTGTGTGTGTGTGTGTGTGTATCAGTGTCTGTGTGTGTGTATCAGTGTCTGTGTGTGTGTGTGTGTATCAGTGTCTGTGTATCAGTGTGTGTGTGTGTGTGTGTGTGTGTGTGTGTGTGTGTGTGTGTGTGTGTGTGTGTGTGTGTGTGTGTGTGTGTGTGTGTGTGTGTGTGTGTGTGTGTGTGTGTGTGTGTGTGTAGCAGTGTCTGTGTGTGTGTCTGTGTGTAGCAGTGTGTGTGTGTGTGTAGCAGTGTCTCTGCGGTGGCTGCGTGTGTGTCAGTGGCTGCGTGTGTGTATCAGTGCGTGTCTGTCAGTGGCTGTGTGTGTGTGTGTGTGTGTGTGTGTGTGTGTGTGTGTGTGTGTGTGTGTGTGTATCAGTGGCTGTGTGTGTGTCTGTGCAGTCCCTATAGGCCAGTATAGGCGATAACATTTTTAGTGGGTCACGAAGGAGAAGTTCAAAAATAACCGGGTCACGGAAAAAAAAGTTTGGGAAACCCTGCCCTAGAGGATAGTGATGGCACCACAATATATATAAATATATATATACACACATCCATATACATACATACTGTACATATTGTACACACTGTTTTCAGAAAAAATCTTCCCCTTTTATTTTTCCGTAACCACTATAGATGACCGACCGCTCAACCTATTAGAACAGCTAATCAATATACCACCGGTGCATAGGGACACAGGGAACCTGGAACGCATAAAGTGTAACTTAGAAATGACACTAGATCCCTATCACAACTGCACTCAAGGTGTATAGTAATTCATATCTTCAGGCTTGATAAGTCATAGAATCGCAAAATTCTTAATGTAGCAACTTTAAATATAGTGGTGCTAAATAAGCAGTTTTACAGGATTTGCCAACTGACAAGAGTACTAAAACATCTATAACTTGCTATGAAAATAATAAAAGGGAAAAAGGTGCAACATTTGTGTGGCTGCCCATTTGATACATACGAATACAGCCTTATGAACTGACTGAATGCATCAAACCACTATTTCAGCTTCCGTGTGGATACCACTGATTATTTAATCAGTGACAATATCCAGAGACATCTATTGGCATCATACTTACCTGAGTTCAGGTTATCCAACAGTGTCCTGTATTGTGTCGCCTATCCTGGGGCTTTTTATGATTCACTGTACAGTATATATCAATATCACATGCGTCGTTGTTTAATAGCATCATTAATAAAATGTTATTATTTTCATAGCAAGTTATAGATGTTTTAGTACTCTTGTCAGTTGGCAAATCCTGTAAAACTGCTTATTTAGCACCACTATATTTAAAGTTGCTACATTAAGAATATTGGGATTCTATGACTTATCAAGTCTGAAGATATGAATTACTATACACCTTGAGTGCAGTTGTGATAGGGATCTAGTGTCATTTCTAAGTTACACTTTATGGGTTCCAGGTTGCCTTTTATTTTTCATCATATTTTACAGAAAAATCACTCAATTTTCATGAACATTTTAGCAATTATATGTCTGTCACCACAGATTATTACATTTAAGAATCATTTAATAATCTAATAAATATTCTTTGGAATTTTGCTTCTTATATAATGTTAATCTACATAGCAGACCTACAATTCTGCACATGTTAATGGGGATTGAGCGAGAAATATAGAAGATATGATGAAAAATGAAAGGGGTCAGATTTATCCTGAACATGGTGTATATTGGTTGTACTGCCTGTTACCATGACACTTCACTTAATGGCTTTATATCCTGTAAATGAGTTAGTGTTTCATGAAAAAGCAAAGGCTATTTGTGTGTGGGCTGATCTTTTATGACATATTATGCCTATGTTTTATAGTTAACAACCATTTTATCATAACCCTACTTTAGCACTGTGACTGAATTTTGGCTGTTTATGGCATCCTGTGACTTACAAGATTCACTGTCCATTAGAGTGGTTCTAAATTCAAATGATATAAATATTGCTAGCACTTATTTTGCAAGGACTCTAAAGTACAAATAGAAGAAATACATCATTCATGTTTATGCTTTTCAACATAGAATTTGAGCTCAAGCTACTTTTAAAAATGTTTACTTTTTTTAAAGACTACCAATATAATTTAATTTAAATTTAACATTTTCATTCTTGCCCCCAATGGAGGTTAGTCATTAAACTTCTATAGTACTTTTTGGGAAACCATTGCACGGAAAGACCCATTGATTTGGTCATAGTCCCAGTGTAATAAATAACCCCTTGTGTCTGAAATTTGTCTTAGACATAGGAGCCCATTCATGAAAGTTGGTGTTTTTCCATGTCCAAGACCACCTGAAAACAAATTGCAATCTGATGCAATAAAAATCATTAAGAATATTCTATGCAGACAAATTGTGTCAAAAGAGATCTCATTTGTTTATGGAAATAACATGGTAGGGTAGATGGAAGTGCCTGGCCACAGTGATTGGTAGGAGCAACTGTGTGTGTGGGACAGTAGCCTTGAGTCTAGGTGTATACTGAGTATCATGTACGGCAGCCCGGTGAGCACGTGACCTGCACACGGGACAAGGGTTAATAACATCTCTCCCTAAATCCGTCCCAATATACCAACTGTCACGAACAGCACATAAGTGGGCACGTGACTTAGATATGCAACCAGGGTTAATACACACAGCTACTCTAGCCAATTCACCATTCTCCTTCGCAAAGGTACCTCCAGTGAGTTAATATTAACCCCTTACTCAATTGCAATCATATCTATATACTACCACCACCCTGGATAGTTATGCAAACAAAAGAGATCAAATTAATATTTGCTGGGGTCCCAGTTACCTGTCTATGAGAGAAAAAACTATGCGCTTTAATACACAAAAAGCCATTGTACCAAAATGTATCCGAAAACGTAAATACTCTCTCCAGAGTGTGCAACAATTCATTCAGAGCCCAAAGCATCACTTATTAAATGTTTTAATATACATATAAAAATACAGTGCTTTGATTACAGAAAAAAGGATTACAAGAACATACACATACAATAAATGTAGAACAGTTTCTCAAAATAAAAAGGATAAACAAACTGTAGACAGAAAATCCTATACATGACCAAATGCCATAGATTTTCCCCAGAGAGGTCACTGGTTCAGGAACATGAGATATCTTGTGTTTAGTCCAAACACAACTCTTTTGAAATCTAAGAATCTAATACATTTCCCAGACATAAATATTTTTTTCCCATTGAAAGCACATAAGCTCACCCCGTTGTAAATCAGCTGATAGATTGACAGTTTTATGACAGAGTAAAAAAAACTCTACAAAAATGACGTTTAGGTTTCTCCTCAATATCTAAACACCCTAATAACGTTCCTTAATTAATACTTGCACACACGGGAGTCACCTCAATGGGTCACCTCAATACATTCAGGCGCTCATGTCGGATGCGACAAGACTAAATATGACAATCTCAATCCAAAATTTGAGGGACAAATTAATATTTGCCCCTTATTACCTCTTAAACATACAGCATGTGATGTCAGAACGTGCCCCTCGGTGACACGATTACAGATTGTTACTCTTATTATGCAGAGGAGATGGCATCACAGGATATTCTCCTTTTTAATAAAGACCTTCAGTGGAGCTGACAATGTGGGTCACCTTTCTCTTGAATGTACCAGCAATTATTCACAAACTTTGATGCTGACAGAGTTTAGAGTTTACGTCCCCCACTAAACCCCACATGTGCCACTTTTGTGGGCTATCCCCCAATTAAGTTATGTTTGAAGCGCAGCACCCACCCATTACAAGCCTGGACCTGTCATAATGCAATATATGGTATTTTTTTTTAACTCAGACTGTAGCTCATTAACCCCTGAATCACCAAAAGGATTTAAATACCTAATATCTCCTGATATTATCATCACACTGAGTATGAGGGAGTTCCACAGGTAAAGAGAGGCAGTGAGGGGAAAAGGGTTAAGGCGAGAAAGAGCAGTAGAGGTGAAAGGAGAGGAAGGAGACAGTTATGGATAGAGCACAGTAGATGTGCAGAGGCATAACGAGAGATCAAAGCTGATATGTATGAAGGAGAAAATGAGTGCAGATCCTTGAAGGTAAGTAAGAGAACTTTGTACTTGATGGGAAGCCAGGAGAGGGATTTAAGGAGATGAGCAGAGACTGTTTTGGGAGAAAGTGAAATATTCTAGCAGCAGAATTGTGGATTGAATACAAAAATAAAGTGGTCAGGCAGGGAGGCCTGTTAATGGTATGGTACAATAATCCTGAAGGGTCTGGATAAGGGCATGTATTGGAGTTTTAGCAGTGGATTGAAAGAGCAAAGGGCAGATCTTGGAAATCTTGGAGGAAGAAGCAACAGATTTTACATGCCGAGAAGGTAAGGGAGGAGTCAAATGTCAGTCCTAAGCAACATGCTTTGATGACAGGATGGATGGTAGTGCCGTTAACAGTGATGAAAAAAGGGGATATTGGGCCATGGTTTAGGGGGAAATATTAAGAGCTCAGTCTGACATATTAAGTTAAAGGTGGCAGAATGCCATGTATGTATGTATGTATAACTTTATTTAAATAGCGCCATTAATGTACATAGTGCTTCACAGCAGTAATACACGTGACATAATCATATAAATACAAAGTAATATAAATAACACTGGGAATAAGTGCTTAAGACACAAAAGTAACATTTAGGAAAAAGAGTCCATACAGCGCAATATAATTGGTAAGTCGAAGGGATGTACAGACAGAGACAGTAGGAGGGCGTTCTGGTATGTGTGCGTTTGCAAGGGGTCAAGGTCGATGTATTAGGTCTATAGTATCAGCCACGGAGCTACGAAATGTGTTTATTTGACATAACTTTTCTCACCTCTCAGAAACATGCGATTTTGGGAGAAGGGTTATTGGAAAAGAGAGAGATTCCATTGTAACACTCTTTTTATATCCCTGCCACAGTTAATATTTTCAATGCATGTAGGGACTCAGTGAAATAATAAATATGTATTCAAGCATTATGCAAAAAATATTCAAATAAAATAGCATTTTCATGTTGACATTAAAGGTGTTGGGAGATATATGGTGGTTCTGACCACAAATTGAAGAGATTCACTTTTGAAAAGGTATTTACAGGTAGGGATAGGACGATTGTCTTTGTAAATTCATCAACATTCACTAAGAGCAAAAATTCAGAGAGAGACAATATGTGGAGAACTCCAGATTGTTATCACTATACTAATGCACTTGTGTCTCTTTCTCTCTCCTCTTCTCTAATACTTCAAATGTGTGTCCCTCGTTTCTGCCTGTGATTTTCCAAGTAAAATGAAATCTTACTACTTCTTGAATAACATATAAATACCTATTTTTTTTTGCATAGAAAACTTTAAAATTGCACAGCCACAAAAAAAATCACATCTTAGAAATGCTGTTTTTTGCATGGTTCGGACTGTTTATGCTGAGGTGTATTTGAATGCAATATTGCCTGTTTTCGCATGGAAATGCCATTTTTGCAGTTAATTGAATAGGCCCCATAGGTCATGAGTAAAATAATATTTTGCTCATATAATTTCTTCACTATTCTGCCCAGCAATGTTGAATCTGTTAGTTAACAAAGCTATGTCAAAACATAGGGGCAATAACAGGACGTATAATAACGTGTGCCTCTCATTGTTAGCTCACTTGCACCAGTGAGTGAGGCTGAAGTCATGAGAGGAGTGAGGAAAGGTCCCTGAAATGCATGTATTACAGTGGAACGTATCAGCTTCTTCTTAGGAGTGATATTTTTCACACTATACTTAGCATAAAAAAAAATTAGGATTAAATTTGTTTAAACCTCTCTGGCTAATAAATGTTGTGGATACAGACAACAAAAAACAATTGTTGATTGATTTATGGTTTTCAAAATCTTGATATACCGCCCTCGGAATCTGCTTAGATGTGTATGAGCAAATGCTAAGTGTGAGTGTGTATTCTACAACATTGTTGAAATTACCCCTTAAAACCATTGCACACAATGTATATTTTGGAAAGCCTAGAGCTCCCCCAAGTGGAACAACGTTTTAAAATGACATCTACTATATATTCATTTAAATGAGCAATCCAAGGGGGCCGTTTTTAAAAAAAAAAAAAATACATTTGTTTTACATAGGATTGAAGCAGGGTGTCTCCGGAGATGAACCCCATTAATTTCAGCTCCGGGGACCCCCTGCTTCCAGAGATACTTGTCACAGCTTCCTATTGGTCCGCAGGACGCATGCGGTTTGAAACGTGGCCATTACATGAAACCCAGCTAGCGAGCTGGAGCAGCTACCGGCACCCACTATGGAGGCAAATCCTGAAGCAGGGGGTCCCAGAGCTGAAATTAATAGGGTTCGGCTCCGGAGATCCCGCTCTTCAATCTGATGTTAAAAAAAAAAAAACACCATCTTGGTTTGCCCCTTTAAATGGAAAATATACAGAATAGAAAAATGTAACTTTAATTCTGATGCCCCGCAAAATATATCAGCACATGTATGGACCATGAGTGTATCAGATGGATATCAGCAGGTTATGGATATTACTAGCTGGGCTAACCTCTACAAGCTGGAAAGTACACAAATGGATATTTATTTTCTTTTTATAAAATCCCCAATAAATCTTGTTCTATTCCAGAATGTTTAAATTTTATTCATTTTTGTGTGCTTTTGGAATGTGTTTTAAATTCGTTTAACTTCTTGATGGTATTATTTAGGTTAACAAAATGGCAATGAAAACCATGCCTAAATTATCCCTTTAAATTGGCCATTTTCTATTTACCAGAATTATCTGTCTCATTCTCCATTAACTAAATTTGTGATGCATTCCTGCAAACTTAGAAATATAATACATAAACACATTCTCTGCAATCTCATAACCCAACACCCACCACATATGTATGTGTGTCAAAAGGAGTGCTTTTGGGTGTGCCCAAATATACTGTATACAACACAAAATTAAAAGCCCTAATGCAACATCCAAATGACAAAGTATATAGTTACATACTTATCTGTTTCTCTTCTCATAAGTATGGTTAATTTAGTTAAACTCTTTGGCCAAAGCGTTACACGCCTGCAGCCACGTCACAGCATGACTACTTTGCATGCAGGTCCTATAACACTACCTGTGACAATACTCATTTACCTCTGTAATAGAGGTTGAAATGTTTTAATAGACCATTTTTTCCACACTAGTGTTTCGTTTGCAGCAAATACACATTATTTTATTGTAAACATTCAAAGATACTTTTATTCGCTTTATGCTGGCCAGTACCCTGGTTACTAAATCTGCTTTTCATTATAAATATCATAGATTTTTCCTTAGCCAAGTGTCACTTTTTTTGATCCATTAGAATTAGTTGAAATTGTGCATAATGTGAATTACTGATAACAGCTGGATTTGTCCCCAGTGAATAAAGGAATGCAGAAAAAATGAGATCTTTTTAAGTAGCACATGTGGAAGCAAAAACATATGCTCCTAACTTCCAAAAATGTAAGCGGCTTGCAATAGTGAGTATAACTATACACTTGTATCTTCTTTTCTTTTTATGGTTCTAACAAAAACAGATGTACTTACAATAGATGGCTATTACCATTGTCCAACACTATATGGCCTAGGACGAGTTCTGAGCATCTGAATTGCGCTAAAGCTTTTCTGTTTTAACATGCAACAAACTAATTAAAAATAGCTCAGGAGTGGGGCAATATCTGTGCATATCGTGTCAAGAAAAACGACATATTTTACTAATAAGACTGGCAAATGAATGTATAGTATAATAGTGCAGAACTACCACCACGGGTGACCTAGTCAACTGCTGCATTCCACTGATTCTGGGGTATTGCCACAGTCAGAAGGAATTAGAGTAGTGATGCATGATGTAGGGAAAGGATCTAGCCTTGTCTTAGACATGATGCATGATCCTGACTAACAAATACACAAAATTGCATTTCTTCAATAAAACTTTTACTTTAGAATTTTACAAAAGGTCATTTAAAAAACAAACAGGTCAATTAAGTGTAGATTGAATGCCACAAAGATGAACTATAACGTGTGCTACTGTGTTATGTTAAATGAATCCAATGGAATTGATTGACTGGTACAGTATACTAGTAGAGAGTAGAGAGTGGGTCGGTTGTGGTATCTCTATGCCGGCCTAGTATATACCAACACAGGTAACCTAATGGTGTTAAGCAAACAGGATCTGACATACTGCACTAGTAGAGAGCAGAGACAAGTCATATGGGGGTATCTATATATGCCAACCTAGTATATAACGGTGTTAACCCAACTGGCACTGTTTCACTGGTATATTACTAGAGAGTAGAGACAGAAAGATGGTGGTATCTATTTGACAACCTAGTATATAATGGTGTTAACCCAACTAGAAATGATTGCCTGGTATACTAGTAGAGAGCAGAAACAGGTGAGATGGTGTCATCTGTTTGCCAAACTAGTACATACCCAACATAGGTAACCTAAAACTAACTGGATTTGATTGGCTGGTGTACTAGTAAAGATACTAGTCGAGAGTATATATAGGTCAGATAATGGTATGTGTATGCCAAATTAATATATGCCCAACACAGTTAACTGTGGAGGATTATAATTTCATAATTTAGACCATTGCTCAGTACAGAATGGGATTGTGGGTAAGAAAGGCCTTTAGCATCATAATATAGGTATTTCATTAAGGGTGATTAACCTTAGAAACTGCTGTATGGACGGGTCGCTTATCTAATAATAAACTGTCCCATTTTGCTAGTTGCATTTCTGTTATGCTTTCCTTAGACGCCAGGCAAGGCATATTCCCTTGGAAAGAGAATAAACATTTGTTTATTTTAGGTTGTTTAATTTTCATTTAGCTCAGCTTGCAAATCTGTGTAGTGAATACCATTTTAATTGCCGGAATGCAAAGTATACTCCCAGGTTGTGAGACCTTGTGAAATCATGCATACTGTACACACCTCTTTGCTAGTTTAGTAAAAAGTAAATGTTTGCAAACAAAGCTGCAGTGAATTTTTTTTATTCAGACTCTAGTGTTTAATAATTATTTGCACTTTTGTTGTAGCTACACAATATGTAATAAAATCTTTATAAGAACCCCTGATGAAGTCATCATCGATGACGAAACGTGTAGGGCGTGGTCTGACTGTGGCCATCATTTGCCCATAAACATTGTTGCTATCGTATGTGAGATGCTGGCTCCTGTGTCTCCCGCGATTCTGCTACCGGCACAGAGAATTTTTGTTGCTGGTTCCCGGAGGGACTCTTTTCGCTGAGCACCCAATAGGAGACTCTATTTCCGGCTATCCGGTTACACGAAGGAGGGTCATGGGAGGAAGCTGCTGCCTCGAGCCGGACCGAAAGGACCGCGTTGCTGGCACATGAGATCCAATCTCATAAATGCTTATTATTGCAGTACTCTTGTGAGTGGGCATTTGTTTGATTTTATGTTCCTTTAATATATATGTTTTTCTTTTTTTTTTTTTTCACAGATTTGGTCAGGGTTTGGTGATCCCTTTGAAACAGGCTGCAATTACCTGGATGCAATTGACATTGGAACAGGACTTTGTTTTTTCAAAGGTTTTGTAAGGTTTTTCATTCATTCATTTTTTAAGATTTTTTAATCAGTATATATATATATATATTTTTATATATTTTATATTTTTTCATCTATATTAAATAGTATTGTATTTAATTAATTAGATATTATTATTTACTTGTATCCCTTTTGAGATTATAGGTTCTTATTATTGTGTACTAGCCATCATCACACCGCCCCCACTAGACATATTCATGGTTAGGTTAAATAGGTCTTTACTTCAATAGCTTTAGTTCAGGATATATTAGAGGCGCTACTTCATTGTCTTTTGTTGTTGTTCCATATATATATATATATATATATATATATATATATATATATATACTACAAATAGATAAACTACATGGTTACATTCCAGTGCATTCTTGAAGTGTGCCTCTCTGCCCCCTCTCCAATAGTCTTGTAGTCTGCAGTGCTGTGTATCTCTGACCCTTTAGTATTTCTCACTCTGTTCTTGTCTTGCAGCCTTCTTTGCTGTGTCTCTCTGTCGCTTTCTTCCTGTGCAGGCGTCAGCAGCACTCCACCCACCTTCCCCTGTTAACGCTAATGTGAAATAGCGGCAGGGGAAGGGAGAGGCATTTCCTTTTCATGTGTTTTTATTGAAAGGTATCAGTCGTTACATAAAATATATGCAAATTGTTGTATAGTTGCTATAATATATTCAACATATTCTTTTTTTTCCCCTCTTCTCCATTTAACAGCAACAAAAAACAAGTTCTTTAAACAACACGGATCAAAGAACAATACCTCATGAATGTAAATGTTTTAATAGAAACAACAGAGGGATGGGGAGTGATCACAGGACCATACCAATTTAATAATGTAGTCAAATATGTAAGTGAGGTAATCAAAAAGATGGGTGCAAACTGTGAACTGAAAAGTGAATCAGGAAAGGGGAAAGGAAACACAAAATGGATGTGCACCCTAAAAGAATTTACTTATATGCACACCAAACTAATGTAAAAATTAACTTTTAATAAATACCTTAAAACATATATTACCAAAGTAATGTGTAATGTGGATTAAAAATATATTAAATCAGAAATATCTGGCATCCATGTCTTTGATTATTGAGTCGTGCTGTCCCAGATGTCCACTTAGTATTAGTGGGATACAAAAGACAGGGGATGCTAGGAGTCAGGGTGTTACCCCCTCTGGAGCAACGATGAGACCCAGTAGTGAGAATATATAGTTGTTCACAGGTAGAGCTTCCTTGCTAGATAGACCAGCACTGCGCACTGCAATAAGGGCTTTGGTGTGTTAAAGTGCAAGTGCCTGGGTAGTAAAGCTAACACATACAGTGTAATGATGATACAGACACTGCAACAGACATCCACCAGACACAGCAGTGCTGGGGTGAATAACACAGAAATAACTGTGAAAGCACCTCACATAGAGTGCAAGGAAAGCAGGCACACAAACTGTGGAAATAAATGAATAAACGACTTTCTGCTAGGGTCTGCAAAGTTAGAACCAGGAGACTACAGACACTACATTAAAACAGCTCCAAGTAGGAGACTGACAACATTGCGCGTCCAACGCGCGTTTCCCTCCAGCAAAGGAGCTTCTTCAGGGACAAATTTTACTGGGGGAGAGAGGTCTGAACCCTTTTATACCCCTTCAATACCCTAATTACAAAATCAATTGCTGTTGGCTGTTGCACATGCGCACTGATCTCACTCACAGACTGACTCAGCAAAGTACTCAAACACCAATAAATGAATTATCAGAGAGAGTTCCATTGTTTGTACCTTTATTTAGGCATATTCCCAACATAAACCGGCTGTTCGTAGAGTTTTTACAGCCATAAACCGTGATCGCCATATTCAGTGTCTAATGCGCATGTGCAGGGACTTAGACAGTATTTTCATTCTAGTCCGTGCGCGTCGCGCATGCACGGGGACTTAGATGTATTTCCATGCTTTTTCGTCTCCATTGCGCATGCGCGAGGACATAGAGCGCATTTCTATATTTATGCCAGTACATTAAGCATTATATCGTGCCATCGCGCATGCGCAAGAACTTAGGTTATAGACAGTCTACCCTCCGTCATAGTGCGCATGCGTTGGGACTTAGAAATAATTACGGACGATTGCATACAGCGCTAGTGCGAACTGCGCATGCGTAAGAACTTAGAATTTATTACAACGATCTTTGTGTATTGCGCATGCGTGGGCACTTAGAAAAAATTTTCGCGATTCTTGGCAATTTATATAGCGCATGCCCGGGGACTTAGGAATTATGTCAGAAACTGCCCAAACATGATGCTAGCACATGGGAATTCAAGGTTCCTCAGGGGAGAAAGATGTGCATGGATAAAATTATGATTAAGTACATACAAGGGGTACTGAGTATAGATAAAAGGTAAGGGTGTACAGAACCTGTGTTTCACATATTATATTGGTTGACAATGCAAATAAAATTATTTGCAGTCCCCCATATGTATAAAACACAATGTGTCAACTTTCAATGCGGTGTTCGATAAATCAATTAAACAATTTGAAAAAGTATGACTGTATATGTGTCTGTAATTTATTATCTCTACTCGTTATATATAGCACATATACACACATTACACAAATACTAAACCCACTGCTGGGTTTAGAACTTAAGTATTATAGTCACTAGTCTAAATAATAATAATACTATAATCTATTTAATATTTCAATACCAAGGCTGGAAATTGTCATAGTGGACAATGAAAATGACATAGCTGGATATCGGATAGACAAGTAAAATGTATATACATAATGTGAGTAGATGGCAGGATACATATGTTCGACCAGATAGTCCCTTGCTTAAATGAAGGGCGTGAAAGTAAACCCCTCATTAAGACCGTTGGGACTCCTAGTTTTTAGCTTGTAAATCCATTCTGCTTCGATACGAAGCAGGGATTGGTCAGTGTTTCCACCTCTCATGGGACATTTCAACTGATAAATGCCCATGAATTTGATGGCATTAATATCGCCGTCATGACATTGTGTGACATGTCTAGCCACGGATGTCTCAGCTTTTTTTGTATGTATATTGTGTCTGCTACATTGCATTTGTTATTGTACTGCATTATAGACTATGTACACTTGGCACATATGTGCAACAATATTGGGTGAATATATTATAATTACATGATACTAACTATTGTCTATCAGAGACAGAAGGTCCACATTATCTTCCTTTTTTGAAAGAGATAATTTTGCATCTGTGTTGTTCAAGTATTTTTAGACAGTATTGTCTAAAATGTATATACATTTTACTTGTCTCTCCGATATCCAGCTATGTCATTTTCATTGTCCACTATGACAATTTCCAGCCTTGGTATTGAAATATTAAATAGATTATAGTATTATTATTATTTAGACTAGTGACTATAATACTTAAGTTCTAAACCCAGCAGTGGGTTTAGTATTTGTGTAATGTGTGTATATGTGCTATATATAACGAGTAGAGATAATAAATTACAGACACATATACAGTCATACTTTTTCAAATTGTTTAATTGATTTATCCAACACCGCATTGAAAGTTGACACATTGTGTTTTATACATATGGGGGACTGCAAATAATTTTATTTGCATTGTCAACCAATATAATACGTGAAACACAGGTTCTGTACACCCTTACCTTTTATCTATACTCAGTACCCCTTGTATGTACTTAATCATAATTTTATCCATGCACATCTTTCTCCCCTGAGGAATCTTGTATTCCCATGTGCTAGCATCATGTTTGGGCAGTTTCTGACATAATTCCTAAGTCCCCGGGCATGCGCTATATAAATTGCCAAGAATCGCGAAAAAAAATTCTAAGTGCCCACGCATGCGCAATACACAAAGATCGTTGTAATAAATTCTAAGTTCTTACGCATGCGCAGTTCGCACTAGCGCTGTATGCAATCGTCCGTAATTATTTCTAAGTCCCAACGCATGCGCACTATGACGGAGGGTAGACCGTCTATAACCTAAGTTCTTGCGCATGCGCGATGGCACGATATAATGCTTAATGTACTGGCATAAATATAGAAATGCGCTCTATGTCCTCGCGCATGCGCAATGGAGACGAAAAAGCATGGAAATACATCTAAGTCCCCGTGCATGCGCGACGCGCACGGACTAGAATGAAAATACTGTCTAAGTCCCTGCACATGCGCATTAGACACTGAATATGGCGATCACGGTTTATGGCTGTAAAAACTCTACGAACAGCCGGTTTATGTTGGGAATATGCCTAAATAAAGGTACAAACAATGGAACTCTCTCTGATAATTCATTTATTGGTGTTTGAGTACTTTGCTGAGTCAGTCTGTGAGTGAGATCAGTGCGCATGTGCAACAGCTGACAGCAATTGATTTTGTAATTAGGGTATTGAAGGGGTATAAAAGGGTTCAGACCTCTCTCCCCCAGTAAAATTTGTCCCTGAAGAAGCTCCTTTGCTGGAGGGAAACGCGCGTTGGACGCGCAATGTTGTCAGTCTCCTACTTGGAGCTGTTTTAATGTAGTGTCTGTAGTCTCCTGGTTCTAACTTTGCAGACCCTAGCAGATAGTCGTTTATTCATTTATTTCCACAGTTTGTGTGCCTGCTTTCCTTGCACTCTATGTGAGGTGCTTTCACAGTTATTTCTGTGTTATTCACCCCAGCACTGCTGTGTTTGGTGGATGTCTGTTGCAGTGTCTGTATCATCATTACACTGTATGTGTTAGCTTTACTACCCAGGCACTTGCACTTTAACACACCAAAGCCCTTATTGCAGTGCGCAGTGCTGGTCTATCTAGCAAGGAAGCTCTACCTGTGAACAACTATATATTCTCACTACTGGGTCTCATCGTTGCTCCAGAGGGGGTAACACCCTGACTCCTAGCATCCCCTGTCTTTTGTATCCCACTAATACTAAGTGGACATCTGGGACAGCACGACTCAATAATCAAAGACATGGATGCCAGATATTTCTGATTTAATATATTTTTAATCCACATTACACATTACTTTGGTAATATATGTTTTAAGGTATTTATTAAAAGTTAATTTTTACATTAGTTTGGTGTGCATATACGTGAATTCTTTTAGGGTGCACATCCATTTTGTGTTTCCCTTCCCCTTTTCTGATAAATGTTTTAATGCCTCAAAGATTAGATCTTGCTTAAAGCGGCACTTACATTTTTTCCCATTGATGCTGCCTTTGATGACCTTTATTGAAAAGTAATTACCTAAGCTGCCAATCGATTCCTTCTCCTAAAATCAATTAGCAAAGATCCTGCTTCCCAGGGTTAACTAAATGGCCACCATTCAGTTTAAATCAATCCTTCAGTCAGTGTAACTCAGCAGCTACAATGTATTCTTAAATTACTAAGGTAACATTATCTATTGTTACAGTTTGCAGCTCAAACTGCTGGGAATATTGGCAACAAATTATCGCAAACCGGAAAGTGTTACAAAGATCTTGCACTGCTGGGGAAGAACCTGCTATAGAAATCAAAAGAAGCTCATTATATTAAAACTCATTAAAAATGGCAATGAGTTAAAGGGGGGAAAATGTAGCAAGTATTATCTAACACTACAGAACTTATTTTATCTTTTTTTTAAACACACAGTAGCATATTGCATGGATTGTTTCTTTAACCCCCTTTCTTTTTAGGTGTGGTATATTTCATATTTGTATGTGTTGTTTTTCCCTTCTAACTAATTACTGTCAATTGCTGTCCTGTCTGCTTTTAATTGATACAGGATTCTCTCATTTAAATCTGTTAATTACAAGTTGTTTTGTGCCCTCTGCTAAGTCATTAATAAAGAAATATTTTTTGCAACTATCATCTCTTATTTTAAGCATGCTGCTTACTTTTGGAGTGTATATGTCATTTCTTGGTACATTAAGGCACAAATTATTTTCAAAGATCTTTTAAATATCTACAATATGTCCTGTAGTGATATGTCTGGAAGATCTAAATGCCATTCTCTAATCCTCCTGTCTAGTCCATAAAGTCATTATTTTGTGCCATCCCGCAGCAAAATATACCTGCGACAGACAGCGTCTATGTATTAATCTTGCTTGCATCATTTTCAGCGACATCTGTGTCTGTCTAAGATGACGACAGATTGATGGAGCAAGTGGGAGGCGTTTGGGTGGGTTTACGTTTGCATATTTGCGCAAGTCTATATATTTTATATATACATATATATATATATATATATATATATATATATATATATATATATATATATATATATATATATATATATACACATGAAGGTCAGTCAGCACACTGTAGTAGAAAAGGTTGTAATAGCAGATGCTAGTCCCATAGAGAATAAGTATGATACGAACCAATCCAAAGACCAGTAAAGAGACAGCAGACCGCACAGGGTTAATCCAAAAATCTATCATAGATTTTTTTACTGGTCTTTGGATTGGTTCGTATCATATATTTATATATATATATATGCAAATATAACTGTATGCTCATCTGCATGTCTTAGGCAGGTCTACAACCCCGCCTTTCCCCATTATCACCCAGCATACAGCACTTCCACTGCAGCAAGGGATTCTGGGAAATGACATGCAAATGAGCACACAGTGTCACTTTTTGCCTCAATAACCATTTTTAACATGGTTCCCTATAGGCTTAAGCTTGCTGCATGGTCACAGCTTTGAGCACAGCCAGGGTTAAGGTGCATACCCAGAAAACCACCCACAGACAGCTGTTTCGACTTTTTTTTTTTTTTTTTTTAAATGTTTTATTCACATCACATATATTTACAAACAGAAAATGAGAACTTTTCCAAAAGATAATAAATCACATAATTACATTTCTTCAAAAACACATACTGTAAATACATTACTTTCTTTACAAAAAAGGTCAGAATTTATCTTGTCATTCCACAGCTTTTCCTTCTAAACACACAACAACAAAACCACTTTTCCACACCTTCACTAACACCACCTACATTCTCATATTCTCCCTGTATATACTATTCTCATTACATTTTCTTTCTCTTTTTCCTCTTCATTTCTTTACATAAAGTTATATCTCTATCTCTTTTCTAAACCTCCTTTCTTTATTTTTGCTTTCTTTTTCTGTTTTTTCTGCTTTTCCTGCTTTTTTACATACTGTACACCCATTCCATTATTTCCTCCCCATTTACAATCCCCACAAACTCCAAAACTTTTTCCACCTCTTCCCCTGAACAAAACTCTTCTCTCCTCTCCTTTTCGTTTGCTTTACAGGATGCTGCTTCTACCTCTGCTGCATGTCTAATTATCCAATCGTCCTCACAGTCTTCCTCCACTAACTTTTCCCTTTCCACAGAAAGACCCTTCTTACTTCCCCTCTCAACCTCTACCTCCTCCTCTACTCTAGGCTGACATTCTTCATTCTCTTTATAATCACACAGAAAGTCACAAAATAACCTCTCCTCTGTTGTAAGCTGATACTGTATACTTCCTTCTCTTCAGACTCACAATATTTCACTCACAAACTCCAAAACTTTTCCCGCCTCTCCTTCTTTTCCCTTTCCATCCTCACTGACTTAACCTCTGAGCTGACCTTTCTCACTATTCTGCACCTGTACATTAGTCTTATCCGGACTCTGTCTTGTCATTTGTCTAGCACGATTACCCACAATTGATGACATCGTACTTGTCCTTTTTGTGCACCAAATCTCACTCTTCTTTAAACACTTTCTCGCCAAATGTCCAGACTCATAGCAAAAGTCACATTTCTTTTGTACTCTGCATTTTGCAGCCACGTGACCCTCTTTACCACAGTTGTGACACACCATTCCCACCTCCCCACATCTCTCTTCCAAATGTCCATATTGTTGACAGTTCTTACATCTCTTGGGTTGGCCCCAATATTCCAAAAAGCCTTTTTTCCCACCCACCTTGAAAACAGCAGTGGGGTGCATCACTCCCCCTGCACATGCTGGGTCCGGTCTTAGACGTACGTGAAATTCCCGCTTGCCATTAAATATCCCATAGCAATTCAAAAGTTCTTCACCATCTCTTACAGTTGCACAATAATGTCTCAAAAACAAGGCTATCTCCTCCTTCTTCACAAAAGGATCATACATGTGCACAATTATGCTTCTTTCCTCCAACAAAAAACTTGGGATAACACTGATCCCCTTCATCCTCTGGTCACTCGCGTTTTTCTTGCATCTCTCATATGCACTCAAGCAGTCCTCCTCCTTGCGGAAGGTCACATCAAAGATTCCCTCTTCCTGGAAGTCCTGCAGACAGTAGACTTGTGCAATCTTCATCTCCACCAGGTCAATCAAGATCTACTCCACGATATACTGGAGTCTCACCCGGGCTCTCTCCGCCTCAACCACCAGGAATCTGATGGTCTGCTTTCGGTTCTCCATCGCCGCCGTCTTTGTCCTCGTCATCCTGAGCTTCGGTGCGACGCCCTAATAGCAGCAGGGGGGTTAAGCCTATTATGGCGATCCCCCCAGGCAAAGGCGTCGGCCCGTCACTCTCTCTCTCTCCTGCTCACGTGCTTGTCCGCTCCTGACCGCCCCCTGCGCTCAAGCTGTCATGCTCCGTCTGTCCGACCGTCAAGGATCTGGTGCGGCACCCCAAAAGCAGCAAGGGACTTAAGCCAGTAAAGGCGATGTCCCAGGGCAAAGGTGCCGGCCCCTCACTTCCGCATCTGCTCGCTCAGAACCGCTCGCTCAGGATCACTCCTCACAGCTCAGGATGGCGTGCCCCCCCAAAAGCAGCAAGTGGCTTAAGACTCCCGAAGGAGCCGATGCCACAGGGCCAAGGGGGCACAGTCCCAGCTACACAGCCGTTTCGACCTTGATGGGTCTCATCAGTGTGGGGTTGATTCTACTGGGAATGCAAGAGAGGCTATGGGATAGGCTAAACCATAATACTGAGTTAAGTTATGGTGAGTAAAAAAAGTGACAAAAACCCTCCACAGGAAAGCAAATATGCAAATATAACTGTATGCTCATCTGCATGTCTTAGGCAGGTCTGCAACCCCGCCTTTCCCCATTATCACCCAGCATACAGCACTGCAGCAAGGGATTCTGGGAAATGACATGCAAATGAGCACACAGTGTCACTTTTTGCCTCAATAACCATTTTTAACATGGTTCCCTATAGGCTTAAGCTTGCTGCATGGTCACAGCTTTGAGCACAGCCAGGGTTAAGGTGCATACCCAGAAAACCACCCACAGACAGCTGTTTCGACCTTGAGGGTTTTTGTCACTTTTTTTTACTCACCATAACTTAACTCAGTATTATGGTTTTATATATATATATACACATATACGCATCCAGTTCCATAAAAAAAAAATGTAATCATAATACACTATGAGTGCACCTGTTTCTTTTATGTTATATATATATATATATATATATATATATATATATATATATATATATATATATATATATACACAGGCATACCCCGGTTTAAGGACACCCACTTTAAGTACACTCACGAGTAAGTACATATCGCCCAATAGGCAAATGGCAGCTCGTGCATGCGCCGGTCAGCACGTCCTGAACAGCAATACCAGCTCCCTACCTGTACCGAAGCTGTGCGCAAGCTGGGAGACTATAGAGCCTGTTACAAATGCGTTATTTACATCAGTTATGCACGTATATGACAATTGCAGTACAGTACATGCATCGATAAGTGGGAAAAAGGTAGTGCTTCACTTTAAGTACATTTTCGCTTTACATACATGCTCCGGTCCCATTGCGTACGTTAATGCGGGTTATGTGTGTGTGTGTGTGTGTGTATATATATATATATACACACACACACACATATATCTCTATAGAAAAAACAAACAAGAAACAGGCGCACTCATAGTGTAGTATGATTACAATTTTTTTATGGAACTGGGTGGGTAAAAATTGCACACTCACAAACAAATCAGGAACATAAGCATGTATGAGTAAATACTCAATCGCCAACCGATGCTGCAGCAGCTACTTCTGATGTCAATCTGGGGTAAACTGGAACCGGCAACTCCTGCAGCTCTCTCCGTGTACCGGAAGTATGCGTGTGTGAAGAGCGTCTCTCCAATCCAAGCCCTCCGCCCCTAAGGTATGTCTCTGGTAGTGGTATCTATATCGAGCAGGCCTGCACAACATGCAACCCGCCGGGTCACCCTGTGCGGCCCACGACGTACCCCCTTCAACCCCCTCCTTCATGCCCCCCCCCTTCATCCCCTCCCCTTCATGCCCCCCTTCATCCCCCCCCCCTTCATCCCCCCACCTTCATCCCCCCCCTTCATCCCCCCCCTTCATCACCCCCCCCCCTCATCACCCCCTCCCCCTTCATCCCCCTTCCCTCCCCCTTCATCCCCCTTCCCTCCCCCCCTTCATCCCCCTTCCCTCCCCCCCTTCATCCCCCTTCCCTCCCCCCCTTCATCCCCCTTCCCTCCCCCCTTCATCCCCCTTCCCTCCCCCCCTTCATCCCCCTTCCCTCCCCCCCTTCATCCCCCTTCCCTCCCCCCCTTCATCCCCCTTCCCTGGTAGGGAAAGGAAGAGCGCGCTCCAGCGTAGGAGAGCGCGTCAGCAATCTGTTTGAATGCGCGCTCTCTCCTAATCCCCCTAACCCCCTTCCCCCTCAGCCTGCTCCAGCAGGGGGACGCGCTCCAGCAGTGTAGCATGACCCGGAACGTCCGGGTCTGCTGCTAGAGCGCGCTTCCCCCATGCTTCTGTTGCCGCCGACGTCACCTCTCTTGCCGCCGCCGCCAATGCCAACATCATCAGGTAGGAATGGACTGTGGGGGCTGCTGAAATGACTTGGAGGGGGGCTGCTGACATGGGATGCTGACTTGGGGGGGGCTGCTGACATGGGATGCTGACTTGGGGGGGGGATGCTGACTTGGGGGGGGGGCTGCTGACATGGGATGTTGATTTGGGGGGTGCTGCTGACATGGGATGCTGACTCGGGGGGAGGGTGCTGACTTGGGGGGGGCTGCTGACATGGGATGCTGACTTGGGGGGGGGCTGCTGACTTGGGGGGGCTGCTGACTTGGGGGGTGGCTGGGGTGGCTGCTGAAATGAAATGGGCTGGGGGGCTGATGAAATGGGCTGGGAGGCTGCTGAAATTAAATGGGCTGGGGGGCTGCTGAAATGACATGGGGGGCAGGCTGCTGACTTGGGGGGGGGTGTTGACTTGGGGGGGATGCTGACTTGGGGGGGGATGCTGACATGGAATGGGCTGGGGGGCTGCTGAAATGGCTGGGGGCTGCTGAAATGGGCTTGGGGGCTGCTGAAATGGGCTGGGGGGGCTGCTGAAATTAAATGGGCTGGGGGAGCTGCTGAAATGACATGGGGGGCGGGCTGCTGACTTGGGGGGGAGGCTGCTGACATGGGATGCTGACTTGGGGGGGATGCTGACTTGGGGTGGGCTGCTGACATGGATGATTAGGAAATTAGTTTTATTTAAGTTAATTTAAGTTTAAGAAATTAAGTATTTTAAATGTAATTTTGTTTCAAATAAACATCGCAAATAAATATGTTATTTAGAATAATAAATGCTGTTTTACCCGTGCGGCCCGACTCTGTTTTCCTTGTGAGCTGCAGGGGGGGAGAGTGATATGAGGTGCAGGGGGGGGAGAGTGATGTGAGGTGCAGGGGGGGAGAGTGATGTGAGGTGCAGGGGGGGAGAGTGATGGGAGGTGCAGGGGGGTAGAGTGATGGGAGGTGCAGGGAGGGATGTGTTTGATGTGTGGGGGGGGTTGTGTGTTTGATGTGGAGGGGGGGATTGTGTGTTTGATGTGGAGGGGGGGATTGTGTGTTTAATGTGGATGGGGGGTATTGTGTGTTTGATGTGGAGGGGGGTATTGTGTGTTTGATGTGGAGGGGGAGTATTGTGTGGGTGAGGGGGAGAGATGGGGGTATGAGAGATAGATGGGGAGTATCGTAATGGTTGATAGTGAGGGGTTCTGGGTGAGATATGAGGATGATGATGAAGAGAGGTGCTGGAGGAGATGATGATGATTTTACCCGTGCGGCCCAAAATTTTTTTCCTTGGAGCAGTTCGGCCCTTCTCACTTTATGATTTGTGCAGGCCTGATATAGAATATATATATATATATATATATATATATATATATATATATATATATACAGTGGTCGACAAATCACCAAAAAATCTACTCGCCGAACAAAAAAATATACTCGCCACCTAGTACCAAACGTGTGCTGCTTGGGCCAATAGGAGCTCGCCACGATGTTAAATCCACTCGCCCGGGGCAAGCAAATGTATAGGTTTGTCGAACACTATATATATATATATATATATATATATATATATATATATATATATATATATATATATATATCCAAGTATTCCTTGGATGAAATTCGGAATTGCTTTTTTAACATTCCATTTGACTGATAAACTATGCAGTGTTTGTAAAAGCCCTGATCTGTTGTACATCTTAAAAAACACAAATGTAAAAAAAACAAAAAAAAAACAATCAGAGCTCATTGATATGCTCCTCTCTACGGGGGGAAAGCTGTTCTTGCTTCAACATTAATGGCCATACTGTGGAAAACATTAACTTGTGACATAAGATATGATAGCATGCCTGCTGAGAAATGTGTCATTTAAACCTAGATCTCCACAGTATCCCTTACCTAATATGCTTAGTTTGGCTTTAATAATCATTACTCACAACAAAACTAATTCCAAGCAGAATTCCAAAGTTAAGGAGATTAATGTTAATTTTTTCAACATGATCTTTGAAGTATGTTGGCAGAAGTATTGCAAACTAGCAGCTTTTGGCTATATTGTTCTTTCCTTCCTCTCCCAACTATTTCAGTGCCTTTCGGTCATTGTTTCCTTCACCTCTATTCTGTTCATTCTCTGAGCTTGGCCCTTTTGTAAAAATGGATGGATTTGGAGATAAGCATGTGGTACGTGTAGTAGTGAAGTCAACACACCCAATTACTGGTACAGTCTTTACATACTAAACAAGCCCTTTTTGTAAAAGTAAAAATCAAAAGCACACCCAGGTGTCTGATTTTGCAACTGCAACCTCCATAGAATGCTTATGATATGTCCTGTTGTGCACTTTCAATATCAATAATATGTTGTTTAATTGTAAATGTGCCACAGCTCTTTAAAGTGGGAATCAAAGTCGGCAAATCTTTTGCAATTTTTTTTATATATATATATATGATTGAAGCAGGAGGTCTCCAGAGCTGAACCGTGTTACTTTCAGATTCGGGAACCCCCTGATTTCGGAGATACTTACCTCTGAATTATGCGCCGGTAGCAGCTCTCCTCAGCTACCAGGGTTCACAATATGTCCGCTGTTCCAAGAGTTCACGTCCTGCGGACCAATGGGAATCTGTGACGTCATTGTTGCGGCTTCCTATTAGCCCATGTGACGCAGAAGCTTTGCAATTTAAAGTCCTGCTTGCTTAGTCAAAGCAGCTTCGGGCACCTACTTTGGAGCTAAAATGAATGGGGTTACTCCACCGCTGAAATTAATGGGGTTCAGCTCCGGAGACCCCCTGCTTCAGTTCTACAATAAAAAATAAAAAATGTTTTCAAAATTCGACGGCAAGGATTGCTCCTTTAAAATAGAAAGCAGGAGGTATGCAAATAAAGGTGAACATATCATAGGAAATAGTTACATTCAGAAACACTGTGTAAGGAAATCCAATCTCAAAGAAGCAAACCATTTTCAAGCAAAATGTGGCTACGTAATAAAATTGAAGTATAAAAGAAGAGTGAGGTTACTGAGAGGTTGCAATCTATCTCTTTTCATTGTGATATTGAGTATTACTGTATGTCCGAAGACACATAAGGGGAACATGCAGCAGATGTGAGGTGCGTGTTGCGAGATTGACTACTGAGACATAAGCAATGTGAGCAGTGAGAGGTAGAGTCTAATGAGTAAAACGTGTAATAGAGATGAGTGAACAGCCAGACAGAGCATTGAGGGGTATTGTAACAACGACAAGGCAAGAACTCCGTCAGGATAACACAAGATCAGGCCTTACAGAAGACACTCTTCCTATAACCTAGTTTTTCCAAGAATAATTTAATTTCTAAGTGTGAGTTTTAAACAGGCAGGAGAGGTGGATCTGTTTATATATTGTTTCTATTTGCTGGGGAGTTTTTTTATGTTTCACTCTTGCTTGAGTTCTAAGAGTGAAATAGGGTTAGGACAATTGCTAATTGATTGGTCTGTCCCTACTTGGCTCTTATTGGTTTGTGTGCCCTATATAAATAGGAATTCCAGCACAGTGAGCTGTTCCTTCTGCTTGCAAGCAACTGGTGGTGCCAAGGGCAACAGGTTTTCTATGTGTTAGGCCTAGAACATAGTGAAATCAGCGTCGCTGAGGCGGGCTGAGCCACGCTGAACAGATGCACAAAGCCCCTGCATCTGTAATCAGCGCGGCTACAGTTTCTCCCTCCGCATGCTTGCTGATGCGTGCGGAGGCTGAGAAAATCTGAAGAGACAGGGAAGTTTGAAATGTTGCCGCTTGGGGGAGCGGAGGAGCGGTCATGTGTCCGCTCCCATCCAATAGGGCTGCAGCCGGCATTTTAACAACTATGTCGGTGAGATAGCAGAGCGACCAGACAGAGTAGAGGCAGCACAGAGATATGTGTGTGTGTGTGTCTCACTGTGTGTGTGTCACTGTGTGTCACTGTGTGTGTGTGTGTGTGTCACTGTGTGTCACTGTGTGTGTGTGTGTGTGTGTGTGTGTGTGTGTGTGTGTGTGTGTGTGTGTGTGTGTGTGTGTGTGTGTGTGTGTGTGTGTGTGTGTGTGTGTGTGTGTGTCACTGTGTGTGTGTCACTGTGTGTGTGTCACTGTGTGTATGTGTCACTGTGTGTGTGTGTGTCACTGTGTGTGTGTGTGTCACTGTGTGTGTGTGTGTGTGTGTGTGTCACTGTGTGTGTGTGTGTGTCACTGTGTGTGTGTGTGTGTGTCACTGTGTGTGTGTGTCACAGTGTGTGTGTGTGTGTCACTGTGTGTGTGTGTGTGTGTGTGTGTGTGTGTGTGTGTCACTGTGTGTGTGTGTGTCACTGTGTGTGTGTGTGTGTGTGTGTGTGTGTGTGTGTGTGTGTGTGTGTGTGTGTGTGTGTGTGTGTGTGTGTGTGTGTGTGTGTGTGTGTGTGTGTGTCACTGTGTGTGTGTGTGTGTGTGTGTGTGTGTGTGTGTGTGTGTGTGTGTGTGTGTGTGTGTGTGTGTGTGTGTGTGTGTGTGTGTGTGTGTGTGTGTGTGTGTGTGTGTGTGTGTCACTGTGTGTGTGTGTGTGTGTGTGTGTGTGTGTGTGTGTGTCACTGTGTCACTGTGTCACTGTGTCACTGTGTGTGTGTGTCACTGTGTGTGTGTGTCACTGTGTGTGTGTCACTGTGTGTGTGTGTGTGTGTGTGTGTGTGTGTGTGTGTGTGTGTGTGTGTGTGTGTGTGTGTGTGTGTGTGTGTGTGTGTGTGTGTGTGTGTGTCACTGTGTGTGTGTGTGTGTGTGTGTGTGTGTGTGTGTGTGTGTGTGTGTGTGTGTGTGTGTGTGTGTGTGTGTGTGTGTGTGTGTGTGTGTGTGTGTGTGTGTGTGTGTGTGTGTGTGTGAATATATTTATCAAAGTTGCACAATGTTAATAAATAATTTATTCTCACAACATGTCTTTTTTTTTTAATTTTTAAAATATTATATAATATACAAACACACACACACACACACACACACACACACACACACACACACACATATATACACACACACAGGTTCCCCAATGACACACAAACCACTTCAAAGTGACACACACAGTTACCCAATGACACACACACACACACTGACAGCTACCAAGTGACACACACACACACAATGATACCCGCCTCCCAAGCGCGCTTGCTGTCTCCTCTGCCAAGACAGCAAAAAGCTCCTGGTAGAGCGAGCGACAGCAAGCACAGCACCAAAGTCTTTACTATGTCCCAGGCCTTAGTTGTACTAAAGCATGAGTGCACACAGCATTGCCCTTACATTGCTAATGGGTTTTACACCTGCTACATTGTTTGGTGTTATGCTGTGCCACCCCTTCCTCAGAGGAACCTTAGGAGGGCAGACTAGACCTCTGTGGGGTCTAGGAGGGTGAGAGTTGTAGATCACAGGCCCATCCCACGAGCTATACCACTGCTTAGCAGCAGGGCCACCAACAGATTTCCCAGGGTCAAAGCATAGAATTTTGACCGCGCTCCCGCCCTCCACCCCCAGTGTCCGCAGCCGTGTGAGCCCCCCTTCACACCTCATTATGAGCCACCTCCTTTATACCCCCTCTCCCTATGTGTTTAACTACCACCACCCACCTCCACCCCCTCTTTCCACTATCTCTCACTCAATTCCGCTCCCTCAATCACCCCTCACACTCATTTCCCACTATCCCACAGCCACACACACACTTTCCTCCCCCTCTCCCACACACAATCCCCCTCCCTCTCCCACACACAATCCCCCCAATACCCATGCAATAAATACAAGAAAATTAAAAGAGCTTCAAAGTATTCGGGCAACACCATTAACAGAACAATTGAACAATTCACTAGTAAAAGGTGTAGTTCCAGAGGACTGTAGAAGAACAAGCAGGGTTTCACTTTGCAAAAGCGGAAGTAGGGAAGAGGCAGGTAACTACAGACCAGTGAGTCTGTGTAAGGAAGCAGGACTCTCACAACCCCTCCTTACCTCTTCCTGGGACTGTCTCTGCTTCCCCTTCCTCCTCCCAGCGATATCCCCTCTGCAGGCAGGCTCCGTGTCAGCCGACACTGACACACGCGGCCGCCATGTTGGTCGGGACGCGCCCGGGATGGTCTTACACCGCGCATGCTCCCGGCTATAATTTATTCACTGCACTGGCAGCTCCGTCACGCCCCCAGCACTCGCTCCAGCCGTGCTCACGCCCCCCTGCTTCACAGCTGATGCAGCTTCAGGATTAGTGGAATCGCCTCCCAGCAGAGGTGGTAGGGACTCATACAGTAAGGGCTGGGACTCGCTGCGCTTGGCGGTGCGGGCAGCCACGTGAGCGTTCCCCACCAGCAGGGGAATCCTTCTGAGCCGGTCCCAGTCCCCCCTCGCTGCATGGCTCACTACGCACTGTGACGCGTCAGCCGCCAGGGGATGCAAGAAAATTGGCTGATGAGCCTATAAACGGCGGAGGCGGGAACGGGAGCTGTCAAACAGCTTCCTACACAAGGTAGGGGGTGGTGTGTGTGTGTGTGTGTGTGTGTGTGTGTGTGTGTGTGTGTGTGTGTGTGTGTGTATCAGCGTGTGAGGAGGGCATTTGTGGGGGAAGGGGGAGGGAGCGGGAGCTGCTTACCTTCCAGCAGCCCGCAGCAGCTCCCTCCTGCAGCCCGGGAGACCGAGCCCGAGCCCGTGGAGGGAGGGGGGGGGAGTAGCGGGTCCCTCCGCTCAAACCACACCCCCCCTCCCACTCCCACCCCCTCCCACCCGCTCCCTACAGACTGCATATCGCGGTCTGTGCCTGTCAGCGCGCCGCCTGTCTGCAGTGCGGGCGCGCTGACTGAGGGAGCGGGGCCTTAGCCCAAGAGCGTTTAAACATGCTTGGGATCGACATAAGGCTGTCCTAAATATGAAAGAAACCCAAGGATCAAATATGATTTGAGGAATCACAGCAGATGGACAAACTAGGTGGGCCAAGTGGTTCTTATTTGCTGTCAAATTCTGTGTTTCTAAGGACAACGGTAAATCAGAGGCATATGTGTTACAAAAGAGCAAGGCACAGACAGTAACACACAGTACTGTACACACTAACCTTTCGCAGACAATAAACGGAATAACTATGTAGTCATAGGCATGTGTAATACCACACACCGAGGCAGAAGCATAGCATGATAGTATAAAGAAGAGAACCCTTAACCTTGCTTGCCTTTCACATTATTGCCGTATCGCTCTTGCCCAACTTAAAACACCTTCTTTTCTCACACATTACCGGTACTCGAAGTTGCTTAACGAAAAGTGTGGTACTTTGTCTGACATAAAAATGATCCTGACATTTTTTAACATTCTGAAACATTGGAGAGAAGCTATTTGCACCATATTTTTGAATCGTTTGTTAGTATTTATGCTTAGACAGCAGAAATGAATAGAGGCTAACTAAAATAAAGAAATAAAAATTGTAATTAAAAAATAGAACCGTGTAACAAAGTAAGCAGTGGTACTGGAGGATTGTAAATAAAATAAGGTTCTCCACCCTTTATATAATTTCACTTGGTGATCTCGTTAAAACCCATAAAAACATAGAATTTGATAGCACGTAAGAACCGCTAGATCGACCCAGACTACCATTTTAGTATATGTTGCAAAATCTCAGACCCTATTTAGAATAGGCTTATGTCTATTCCAAGCATTTTTTAATTCCCCTACTGTATTAGCCTCTACCGCCACTGTTTGGAGGCTAATACAGCCTCCTGTTTCTTCTTGCTTTACTCACAGGCTGCGTTCTATTGACCTTCAGTTTTTGGGAACCAGCCTCAAATCTAAGATTTATTCACTCCCACCCTCCTCTGGCCACGAAACTTCCAATCATTCTGTGAAGTTTAATCCTAATAGAGATACAGTATATATTAGTATTTTATCTGGTAGTGTTAGGACTTGCGAACAGGTGTCTGCCTTGTCGTGGCTCGCAAGCTTACAACGCTTTGGCCAAAGGGTTAAACTAAATTACCCTTTTTCAAGAGAATATATAAGTATTTTACTGTGTATTTTTGTCATATTGGATGTAGCATTGGGCTTCTCTGTCGTTTGTTGTATACATATGCCACACTCAATAGCTCTCCTTTGTGACACATATACATATATATTTTGTGGGGGCTCAGGGGTTCCCAAAAAGAGCTTGCTTGGGTTTGGTGTTTTGTTAATTTATGTTCAGCTGTTTCAGCTACTGGAGGTTAGTGGCTCCTCCTTCCCAGGTTTTAAGCCCGCCCCTCCCCACTTCCCAAGTGAGTAGGTCTTTTCATTCTACTGGATACAGAGCCAATGGTGGTCTTTCTCCCTCCTAATAGAGACAAATGAGAATTTTAATTCTAATAGAGATATATATTAGTATTTTATCTGGTAGTGTTAGGACTTGCGAACGGGTGTCTGCCTTGTCGTGGCTCGCAAGCTTACAACGCTTTGGCCAAAGGGTTAAACTAAATTACCCTTTTTCAAGAAAATATATAAGTATTTTACTGTGTATTTTTGTCATATTGGATGTAGCATTGGGCTTCAGGGTCGTTTGTTGTATACATTCTGTGAAGTTCACAGAAAGGGTGGCCTTCACAGAGGATATTACTTTTATACTTACACTTGCAATTCAGTCTCCAGTCGCAGAATGTTTCTCAGCAATATTCGCTTGGATATTCCTTTATCGCCTAAAACGTAATCTGTTCAAGACTGAGCTGCTTATATTTCCACCTAAAACTAGTCCTAATCCCGCTGTTGATAGCCCTACAAACTATTATGCCTCCCAAGCAGGGTGCTTGGGTGTTACATTTGACTCCTTTCTCTCCTTCTCCTCTGATATTCACACTATTGCTACATACGGTCACTCTACAGCTAGCACTCCAATCCACGCCTTTATTCTCAACCATCTTGACTACTACAGCCTTCTGTTATCCTGACTTCCTGTATCATAGCTCTCTACCTATCTCTCTACCCATCCCACTCCCTCTTCCTCTGTAACTTTGAATCCGGGTTATCCATCTTCCTCTTTTCTGACTCATCAACTCTCCTCTTAGGGGACTTTATCTGCCTTATTGACAACCCCTCTTTTCTGGGCACCCAGTTTCCTCTCTCGCTTCCTCCTTTGGTCTCCACCAATGGACTGCTTCCAGCACCCACACGGATGGCCACCTGCTAGAGCTCATCTTCACTAAAAACTTCTCTCTGTTTGATTTCTCAATCTCTCTTTTCGCACTCTCTGACAATACCCTCATCTAATTGGCCCTCTCGCATTCTTCACACTCTAGTTTTTCCTTGCGTTACTCGCAACCTCCGTTCCATTGACATTTATTCTTTGGTAACCAGGCTAAAATGAAAATGTTGTTCACAACAACCCTCCTCTGACCTAGACAGCTTTGTAACAATTTACAACTCTGTCGAGGTCTTCTCACTCAATCAGTATGCTCCTCCTGTACGCCGACCCTCATGGTGCTTCAACCCTAGCAAAACACGCTTTTTAACCTCCTGCACTCATTCCGATGCTCTACTTCTTGCCAAACATAGCTGCTTTACCTCTGTGCTAAACATGTACAGATCTAACTTACGCCACCTCTTCTCTGTTCTTGACTCTCTTCTTCTGCCTCCCTCTACAACATGCTCCAGTCCTTCAACTACACCGCAAGACTGCCAATTATTTCAAGGGCAAGGTGAAAGCTATCTGTAGAAAAATCCCCTCTGCCCCTTCAACACCACTCCTTCCTAATTCTCCTCCTTCTATCACTGACTCGTTTTTTCCAGTCACCGAGGAAGAAGTGTCTCAACTGCTCTACTCCTCAACCTGCACCACATGCAGCCTTAGCCTCATTCCCTCTCTTCTCCTTAAACCTCCTGTTTCTACCCAGGTCACACTCTCATTCATATCTTTAGCTCAACTCTTTGCTCTGGCACATTTCCATATTTTTTAAGCATGCTATTGTCCAACCTATTCTCAAGAATAAAACCCTTGACCCTACCTCTCTTGTCTTTTATCCCAACATTTTTGGAATGCCTTGTTTCTTTACGCATACTTAATTTGCTCAATTTCCATAACCCACTTGACTATCTCCAACCAAGCTTCCACACCGCATATTCAACAGAAACTGTACTCACCAAAGTATGTATGTAAATCTGTATTTACATATTGCTACAGCTGTACTTAGCACTTTACAACAGAGACATACAGTACAGTACAGTGAATTATAGTACAATAAGTGCAACAAACCAGATCAGACAATAGGAAAGGAAATCCCTGCCCCGGAGAGCTTACAATGTAAGTGATCATATGGGAGACGCACAGAGACAGCAGGTGAGGGACTAAGTGCAGTAGATGGTAGTGCTGGGCCACAATGGTTGGTAGGAGTGACTATGGGTCACCATGGGTATTCATATGGATGCGGGACAGTAGCCATGAGTAGAGATTGGAGAACCAGTCCAAATCCATTTCCCGAAGATTGTTTAGACCAAATCTGTTCCGTCACAAATCCCAGATTGCCTATTAGCAATTTCTGCCTGGTTGGCCCTCCGTCACCTCAAACGTGTTCCTTTCTACATTACAGTCAATAACACCACTTTTTACCCAGTCTCGCAAGTATATTACCTAGGTTAAACATTTAACTTCACCCCCTCTTTCTCCCCTCATATAAATGCTATTACTAAATCTTGCCTCTTCCTCTGCAACATTTCAAACATATGCCCCTTTCACTATTCTTTAACTACTAAAACACTAATGCTTGCCCTCATTCTCTCCCTTATTGATTACTGGAACATCCTATTATCTCGTCTCCCTGCCACACACCTCTCTCCCTTACAATGTAATCAAAATGTTGCTTGTGTAACCTACAATTCTTCTAAACAGGTGTCGGCTCCTCAAATCTATTTTGCTGGCTTCCTATTAATCTCAGTATATACTACACAATTATCCACCTTTAAGTCTCTGCACACCACTGCACCTCTATATATTTGAACCTGTTTTACACCCCTACTCACCTCTTATGTTCAACGTAAGGTTGTCTCATCCTTACACCTTTTACCTCAACAGCCTTTCCACATCTTACGGCCAGTTTGACCTCCTGACCCACTGCATATTTTAATGAAGCAATTCTGTATGATCAAGTGTTTATTTGTTATTATGAAGGCCCCCCCCCCCCCCTCTTTTTTTTTTTTTTTTACAGCACTTATTGGTGAAGTTACTGGTATCTGCTCTCCTCCAGGAGAAACAAAATGGTAGTTCAAATCTTGCAGATCCCGCAAACCAATAGGAAGCTGCAACGTCATCCATTGCCAATTCTTTTTAGACAGCCATTTTAATTCCCGGGAGAAACCAGAAAGTAATGCCAGTAACTTCTCCCGTAAGTATCCCGGGAGCCGGTGTGATATCTGGAGATATCGTGGCTCATAAAGGGGAACCCCTCCTTTACCATCCTATTTTAAAAAAAGATGTGAAAATAGCAGAATTGCTGCTTTCCGAACCACAGATCAGTTACCAGTAAAGCTGCTACTACTTGGAAGCAGTGGCTCCTGATTTTAATACAGCTGATATCAAATTAGCCTTGCAAGCAGTGTTTCTCTAAAAACTTTTTTTTAAGTTATTTTATGGGGGAGTGGTGTGTTTGTCTCAAAATAAGCTCAATTGAGACAGTATGTCAGAAAACTCATCTCAATGTCTGAGTATAGCTCTGAGTCACAGCAATGAAAATGCACTGTGAGGGAGAGCATATAAAGCAAATCAAAATGATGTTCTTCTCAAAATGTGTAACTCTATCTCAAGATACTTTTAAATGTTGTACATATCTGTGGGTTACACAAAAGTAGGTGCACACAAAGAGAAATCACAGGTAGGTTATAATGCTGTGATTAGTCAGAGCGACGTTGTAGTTAGTGTGGCTAAACGGATGGCTATTTCCCCAGCAAGGGAGTGAGTTAATTAATTGCCGTTCGGCTCCCACTTAGTGCTTAATGTTTAATTAGCTGCAAATGAAGTGCACACAAAGCTAAAAGCTGTATCCCCACTCTGAGAGAACCAGCTGATTTAGTCAGAAACCACTGTTTATAAGGTGTGATTATTTAAATCATTAATATAATTTGTATATACGTGTTAGACTGGCAGAAAAAAACACTAATAGGTTAACTGCCTAGTATTTGTGCAGCTGCAGGGTGGAGCAGTGACGATACTCCTAGTCACATCTCTATATGTAAGATAATCCTTGGTGGAAAGTCTGCAAAACGCCCTAACACTTGATCCTTTCAATAAAGGAGGGTAGTGGGATAGGGATGGGTAAGGTGGTTCCCTATAAATCATGTTAAACTAAAAGCTCTCTGTTCCTGTTTCTCAAGAAGCAGATATAAATGCTGAATGACAAATATGGAATTAAGTATACCTAAACCGATCAATGATTATCACTGCAGAAAAGTGTCTATGCGGTCAGCGATGCACCGTTTGTGGAAGCTCCATAATGTGACCGCCTGAAGTGAACACTGCCGGACAAGTGGAGCCGCCACGAACCAATACCGTTTTCAGATTTTGAGAGGAATTTTCTGACATACTGTCTCCTTTGAGCTTATTTTGAGAGGCTGGACACCACTGTTTACATTTTTTCTGAAAATCGCAATACTAGTGGTGCCCAAACCTTTTAGTTGAGGCCAGATTAATAAAATAAAAGTAATCTGTCAAGTGTCCCATACTAACTTCAATATAAGCATATGTAAGGAATCCACGCCTCGGTTTACTGCTTACCTTGCCTTACAGACCTGTGCAGTCCTGGAACACTCCCCATGCTATATTCTGCAGCTGTGCAAGCTATTACTGCAGCCCCAGCTTGGGTTCAGTCATTACAGCAAAGCAATCACACGCCCCTTTTGCTATAGGTTCGCTGACCTTTAAATACAGCTTTTCCACAATGCTTCTCTGCCGAACATAATCCTTCTTGGATGTTACCAAGTGTTCTGCCACAAGCCCCTGGCTTGTTCTCTCTTGTTACTAACTCTGTTATTGTCCTAGTTCATGTTCCTGTTTCCTGGGCCTGCTGCTCTCTCTCTCCACTGCAGAGGCCGTGTCCTGGTTCCTGTGCTGAAGCGGTGGATCTCCAGCGTAACTTCAGCTCTCTGTTTCCTGAGGCCTGCTGCCCTTCCCATAGCAGAGGCCTGTCACTGGGTCCTGAGTTCTGTAGCTCTCTCCCCCCGCACAGGCTCGTTCTGGACTCCTGCGCTGAAGCATTGGTTTACCAGTGCTGCTTGGCGGTGTGCCCACTCCGGTCAGCCTTCTCCTTCCTGAGACCGGAGCCATGGGCCTTGGACGCCACTCGCGCAAACCCTGTTCCCGACCTGCAGCAATCTCGCTGAAGCAGGAAGACCGGCTTGATCTCCTGTTGCCGACTCCCTGCTTGGACTACGTTTACCATGATGTCTCCAATCCTGATCCTGGCTTGTCCACTGACTACGCTGCTCTCTCCAGTCCTGACCCTGCTATGTACGACTACGTACTGCGCAATCCGGATCAGCCTGCGAGATTTAAGGTCGGTGCTTATACAACCCCACTTCCGCCACGCAGTCCGACCCTGGTTTGTGGCGAGCACAACCGTGACAGCATAGAATCTACATCAGAACCGTCTGGGACATTTGCAGGGCTCAGTGCAAGAGCGTTTGCAGGGCCTGTCCGGCGTGGCATCTCCTCGTCAGACAAAGCGGCGTCATGGTGCCATGTGACCACGCAGCACCATGCAACGCGGTGCCATGTGGCAGGATGTTGTCATGGCAATGCAGGCGCCATGTGGTGGCACATTGTCATGGCAAAGCAATATCATGTGATGTCGCCACGCCATTTGACAACCCTTTGCCAAGAAAAACACACACTTTCCCCCAAGAAAAACACACACACCTCCCCCCCAAGAATTACACACACACCTAACTCCCAAGAATCACACACACCCCGCCCCCAGAATCACTCACACACCTCCCCCCAAGAATCACTCACACACCTCCACTCCCAAGAAACACACATATCTCCCACCCAAGACACAAAAACACACGTCCGCGCGGGCCCAACGTCCAGTGCCGACAGGGGTGGTAGTAGTGAAAGCCAGGCTGCAGCCGGAGGCCTGATTGTACCAGGTGGCGGGCCGTATTTGGACACCCATGCTCTATAAGCATTACAAGGCTGTTTATTACAGCTAGCGTACTAGTTCCTATCACCTCAGGTGGTGAACACCTTTTCAATCTCACTGTAACATAGAAGTACTAAAGTTTATGTACCTATGTGCGTACTCAAGACCGTTTTAAATGTTTCTGTATTTATTTTATAATGTATCCATTTTGCAACTTTGAGTATTAAAAACGAAGTTTTATCATCTATTAACAATTAATTTACAATACTATTATCCTGTGCAGTGCACTATTATTGGGATTTCTTTCCTCTCTGTGTGCCCTGCTGGTACACTTTCATCAAAGGAAGAATTAAATATCAATTAATAGGCAATTACACAGCTAGAATTATTTTCTTCAATTGTGAAAGAAGATGATGTTTAAAAAGCGTTGGTGCAATGTCTTAATTGCTACTTGACGCGCATTTCATCTAAAGAATTAAAAATGGTATTGCTACTTCCATCCTTGGTCAAATAAGAGCATAGGTAGTTAATATAGTGATTAATACAATATTTGCTGTCTTAGAATTGCTTATCGAGGCTTCATACAAGTCAGGCAAACAATCTTTTAGGAGCACATCCTTTGTATATTATGATTGCATGTCCTTTGTCTGACCTCAACTGGCTACATGATAATTGATTTTATGGACTTATGAACCCATGAACATTTATTCTAGTATAACAGTATAAAATATTGACTTCAATTAAACAAGGTAAGAGTAAATCATATTTTTGTGCACAGGTATATATACCGTAACATGCATATCATTTCCATGCAGAGTTTATTGAAAATGTTCATGCTTATTGTAACAGGGAATTTTCACTGTTTGAGAGAAACTACCTCTAAATCCAGCAGTGTGCTGGTTAATTGCACACAGGCAAGCAATAAGACTCCACCTGGCTAATTAGGACTCTTAGAAAAAACTTGATGTGCGAAACAGGAGAGAGATTCCTAAGCTCACATTTGGGCTGACATAAGGATATAGAGGACTGCAGAGATTTCCTTAGCCCACAACTGGACTGACCTGAGGAAAATATGATGTCTTGATGCATACAGAAGGACTGTATGCTGACAGCAAGACAAGGGGACAAGACCTCTCTACCCGGACACAGAGAGTGCCATAGCACAGAAGGATGCTGACCCAGGAGAAAAGAGAGGCCTTCCCCTACAGCAACAACAACAGAAACATATAAGAGACTTTCTTGGTGTGTGTGTGTGTGTGTGTGTGTGTGTGTGTGTGTGTGTGTGTGTGTGTGTGTGTGTGTGTGTGTGTGTGTGTGTGTGTGTGTGTGTGTGTGTTTATGGTGGTAACCAGCTTAGCTACCCACCCAGTTAGAAAGGGCTGGAGTAAAGGTTTAGTTATTCTCCAAAGTGGAGTAGGCCTTTATTTTGTTTGTTTTTGTATGTTTTGCCTTGTTAAAGGAACAGGCGCAATATAGCGGGATTTAATTTCATCCTAATCGGTCTCCATTAAATGTACCTCTACACACATCTCTTACACTTATGCACGCATGAAGCTAGTTAATCTTCATTTTCATTATTTCTTGTAATCACTTCAAAATACCCTCAGCAATGGAAGGTTACTACACTGTCCTGCTCTAAACATTCATGTGATTGTGATTATTGATTATGCTTATGTATATTTTAATGAAATTGCTCTTTGCAAATGATGCTGCACTGATTGCTCTCTGTGAAGAAGACTCCTGACATTCCATAAGCTTTGTTTTCAATGCTTGCTCCATCAGTCTGAATTGGACAGTGGCTATTTTCACAGGTTGTGTTTGACCTGCATTCTGGTCATTCTGTGAAGTGGATGCAGGCTTATAATGCTTTGGCCAAAGGGTTTAAATAAATAACCCTTACTCATGAGAATACTAACATTTCAGTATTTAACTATGTATTTTGTCACATTTGATGTAGCATTGGGTATTTTTGTATTTTGTTGTATACATTTGGCCATGCTCAGCAGCACTCCTCTTGATAAACATATATACTGTACAATATATGTGGTGGGTTCTGGGGTTAGAGATTGCTGGTATTGTGTGTTTATTCATTTTAATTTTCAACTGGAATCAGTTATTTGGAGGTTAGTGGCCCCTCCTCCCAGGGTTTAAGCTCACCCCACCCCATTTTTTTAAGTAGCAGGTTTTTCATAAACCTTTGCAGGACACGTCTATTAAGATCATTCTCCTTCCACAGCAGAGGTAAATTAGATTTTTCACAGGTAGTGTTAGGACCTTCATACTGGTCATGCCAGGAAGTGGCTTCAGGATTATAATGCTTTGGCCAAAGGGTTTAACTAAATAACCCTTATTCATGAGAATATTAACATTGAAGTACGTAACTATGTATTTTGTCACATTGCATGTAGCATTTGGGTATTTTTGTCTTTTGTGTATACAGTACATCTGGCCATGCTCATTAGCACTCCTTTTGATACAAATATATATATATATATTACTAGCTGAGAGACCCGGCGTTGCCCGGGATGTAATGTTCCCGTTCCTCTCTCTCCTCCCCCCTCTCTCTGTTTGTCCCCCATTCACATCAATCCAGTCCCCCCCCTCCCTCCCTCCTTTACAGCTTCATGTAGCGTGTGTGCGTCAGTCACTGTGTGTTTGCTCGCGCGTCAGTGAGTCTGAGGCAGAAACACAAACACACACAGACTGACTGACGCACACACAGTCAGTGTTTGCCTCAGTCAGTGTGTGCGTGCGTCAGTCAGGCTTTGTGTGCGCGTCAGTCAGTGTGTGCGTGCGTGCGGCAGTCAGTCAGTGTGTGCGTGCGGGGCGTCAAAGGCAGGGGGGGGCGTCAAAGGCAGGGGGGGGCGTCAAAGGGAGGGGGGGGGGCGTCAAAGGGAGGGGGGGGGCGTCAAAGGGAGGGGGGGGCGTCAAAGGGAGGGGGGGGGCGTCAAAGGGAGGGGGGGGGCGTCAAAGGGAGGGGGGGGGGCGTCAAAGGGAGGGGGGGGGCGTCAAAGGGAGGGGGGGGGCGTCAAAGGGAGGGGGGGGCGTCAAAGGGAGGGGGGGGGGCGTCAAAGGGAGGTGGGGGGGCGTCAAAGGGAGGGGGAGGGGGCGTCAAAGGGAGGGGGGGGGGGCGTCAAAGGGAGGGGGGGGCGCCTCAAAGGCATGGATTCCTCCCCCTGCATGAGGGGGGACGCAGTGGACAGGAGGGGGGACGCAGTGGACAGGAGGGGGGGGCAGTGGACAGGAGGGGGGGGCAGTGGACAGGAGGGGGGGCAGTGGACAGGAGGGGGGGCAGTGGACAGGAGGGGGGGGCAGTGGACAGGAGGGGGGGCAGTGGACAGGAGGGGGGGGCAGTGGACAGGAGGGGGGGGCAGTGGATAGGAGGGGGGGGCAGTGGATAGGAGGGGGGGGCAGTGGACAGGAGGGGGGGGCAGTGGACAGGAGGGGGGGCAGTGGACAGGAGGGGGGGGCAGTGGACAGGAGGGGGGGGCAGTGGACAGTGACACACACACACACACACACACACACACATACACATACACATACACATACCTCAGTTGATGCGCCCTTTCTCAGTTCCGTTTGGCGCCGGAGGTGGGGAGCGACACCTACCTGTACTTCCGGGCGCCGCCACCGTCTGACTCGGCGCCGCGAGGGAGGAAGGGGGTCCGCCATCTTACGCGCCGCGTGGCAGCTGCGGGAAGCGAGGTGATTTGGAGCGGGGAGAGGTGATTTGGAGCGGGGAGAGGTGATTTGGAGCGGTGAGGGGGGAGAGGTGATGCCGCTGGGGAGGGGGAAAGGTGATTTGGAGCGGGGAGGGGGAAGAGGTGATGCCGCTGGGGAGGGGGAAGAGGTGATGCCGCTGGGGAGGGGGAAGAGGTGATGCCGCTGGGGAGGGGGAAGAGGTGATTTGGAGCGGGGAGAGGTGATTTGGAGCGGGGAGAGGTGATTTGGAGCGGGGAGAGGTGATTTGGAGTGGGGAGAGAGGTGATGCCGCTGGGGAGGGGAGAGAGGTGATTTGGAGCGGGGAGAGAGGTGATTTGGAGCGGGGAGAGAGGTGATTTGGAGCGGGGAGAGAGGTGATTTGGAGCGGGGAGAGAGGTGTGTGTGTGTGTGTGTGTGTGTGTGTGTGTGTGTGTGTGTGTGTGTGTGTGTGTGTGTGTGTGTGTGTGTGTGTGTGTGTTTTATTTATTTTTTTGGACCTTTGGCCCGTCACTCCGCCTCAGGCCAATGAGAGGTGTGGGGGGCGGGCCAAGGGGGTGGTGTGAGTGTGTGAGGCCAATGAGAAGTGTGCGGGGGCGGGCGGGCCAAGGGACCAATGAGATTGCCGCTAGGGACACCGGACATCCAGCAGGCAGGCATGCATGCAGGCAGGCAGGCAAACATACAGTGCTTTCACTAATATAGTATAAGATGTGGTGGGTTCTGGGGTTAGAGCTTGCTTGGGATTGTGTGTTTATATATACCTTGCATATAATTTCCATACGGAAACAAGGGGTATTGCCACTCGCCAAATGTATAAGGAATATATACGGATAGATAAGGGGTGCATACTTTTAATAAACACTTATGCAAAGACTTCTACAAATATTAAAAGAAACAGGGCTTGTGCGTCGGGACTGTATATGTGTGGGGGGAGCCTGTTATCTGACATTTCAAGTCAAGAGACATTATATATCCCCTATGTAAGAAGGCAGTAATGGTGTGCCTTTGTGTATTCATGAATTCTGGCAGATACACACTCTAGCAACTGATGCTTTGCAGCACAAACTCCCCTATGGAGGGACATCACGTGTTAAGTCCTTTAAAATACTGAAGGTGGGCGTGGTATAAGTCCAGTTTATGTTTGGGTTTTTGTGTCATATACACCTCATCTAGTGTGCTTGATTTAGTACATGATTAAAAAGGTCTATGTATAGGACTGCCAGGATTTATTAATAGTAATTATAGTTGCTAACTGTCTGTTTACAGCGAACTATACAGGTTTATATTGCTCATTCCATTCCCTGCACTCACTCCCTGTTTCTTTTAATATTTGTAGAAGTCTTTTCATAAGTGTTTATTAAAAGTGTTTTTACTACATTTCACTAAATGGTGTATGGGTTTTTAACCCAGGGATTGAATTCTTCCCAGCCGTTTAATAGTATAAGGGAGTGCAAATAGGATCTCTTTTGGGTTACTCCTTAACCCTCCCTTGTGTTGATGTATAATTTCCATGCAAAGTTTATTGAAAAGGTTCATGCTTAGGCACACATGAAGCTAGTTAATCTTCATTTTCATTACTTCTTGTAATCACTTCAAAATACATTGTCTCCTCAGCAATTGTATACATTGTATCCTTACTTCTTGTAATCACTTCAAAATACATTGTATCCTCAGCAAGGTTACTACACTGTCCTGCTCTAAACATTCCTGTAATTGTGATTATTCATTATGCTTATGTATATTTATAATAAAATTGCTCTTTGCAAATGATGCTGCACTGATTGCTCTCTGTGAAGAAGACTTCTGACATTCCATAAGCTCTGTTGTCAATGCTTGCTCCATCAGTCTGAATTGGACAGTGGTTATGGGCCAGGGCGCTAGAAATGTACACAGCATTTGTAAAACAGGTGACATTTTGAAAGTTGAATCATGAAAAAGTTGTTAAAATGTGAAAATTCACCAAAAAAACCTCCCAGGTTACTCACGGGGTAATACTATATCTGCCAAAGTGGCAGCTTCGTCCTTTTTTCTGAGGAAAATCCGCATAGACAGATATAGAATAGGGCCCTTGTGATTAGAAGTCATGGGCAAGCATTTTTTGCAAAATTTGGCAGCATTTACAGCCCTATTAAATAGCTGTAAATGCAATACATGCTTTCGCAAATGTCCCTAAAAAGTTTGCATTAAACTACTTCCACCAAACATTCGCAAAACAAATCAGGTCAACTCATAAACGCATGTCTGCAGGACGTGGCAGAACAGTCAAAGATCTTGGTTGGCATCTCATCCTTGGAACTCTTCCAAAGGATTCAGTTAGCAGGACTGGCTGTCGGTCACTTGGAAGAGGATATATTGATATGTGTATATAGATATATATATACCTATATATAGATATAGATATATATATATACAGGCATACCCCGGTTTAAGGACACTCACTTTAAGTACACTCGCGAGTAAGGACATATCGCCCAATAGGCAAACGGCAGCTCACGCATGCGCCTGTCAGCACGTCCTGAACAGCAATACCGGCTCCCTACCTGCACCGAAGCTGTGCGCAAGCAGGGAGACTATTGAGCCTATTACACATGTGTTATTTACATCAGTTATGCACGTATATGATGATTGCAGTACAGTATGTAGCCCTGGTAAGTTTAGGTGCTATATATCTATCCTCCTCCTGTGTGTAATCTCTGCTAAGGGCAGATTGCCAGGAGTTATCATGGGTTTTCCCCACTTATGACACTGTGCTGAGTAAGTGAAGGTAGGTCACTTGACCCTGTGTCCAATCAAGAGGCACAGGGGCGGTGCCTATTGGAAGTCACAAAGAGCAGTGTCACTTCCTATTTAGTGGTGTTGTGTAAGAGTTTGTGTTAGTGAGGAGAGGAGTGAGCAGCTCATGAGTAGAGCTGATAGTAGATAGTGAGGTGGACCAAATACCTCTTACCCTGCATAGGGGGTAAGGGAAGAGCTAGCCCCACTCTGGATGGCCCTGAGTCCAGAGTGGAGACAGGGACCATCACGAAGGAGAACAGCTAGTGGACATTGTATATCAACTGTACCTGTCTGCTGCTGCTGGAGACTGAATAAAGGAGTCTGCTGTTAAAAGAGACAATTGTGTGAGACTGGAATCTCTCATCCCTGGGAGGGGGATTTCTGTGGTAGGGATTCCACCCCGTATTCCTGGGGCTTACTACAGATGGAGGCGCTGCACCATTGAAGAAGAACGAAGGCATCCACCCATCCTGTTGTTCCCCCATGAACATGACTCAGGCCCTCCTGTTGCCAGCAGGTATGCACCACACTAAGTCATGTAGCCAGACCACAGAACACCTTAGGGGGCCCGATCTGCGATTGGGTGGGGGTCCATGGGTTACAAGTACATGCATCGATAAGTGGAAAAAAGGTAGTGTTTCACTTTAAGTACATTTTCGCTTTACATACATGCTCCGATCCCATTGCATACGTTAATGCGGGGTATGCCTGTAGAGATATATTATATATATATATATATATATTATATATATATATATATATATATATATATAGTATATATATATATATATAGTATATATATATAGTACATATATATATATATATATATATATATATATATATATATATATATACTCATCTATCCCAAAACATAAATATAATAATCTGTTTTTATTGTTTTTCATCTTTTAAATAAAAATGTGGGCTTTTAACCCCTGCTCAGGTAATGCTATGGCAAAGCACTGCTGCTCCCCAATCAGAGTCGATGGATCATGGTGGATTTATGAGTGCTCCCTGTTGGGAGCGAAACATTGACAGCTAGGAGAGGAAGATAGGTAGCTTCAGCACTAGAGATTTATACAGCAGGATCGAGTCACTCATTTAGAAGTAGAAATAACAGCATGCTAAGCCAAGAGGGTATTCTGAACCCAGGGTGCATGCCTTGCTTGGCAATGTTTATACAATGTAAAATGGCAATATCCAAAGGGACCTGCTAAGGAGATGTGGGTGATGCTAGAAGACTTATTGAAGCTTCAAGGATGTTTGCAAGCAGGGCAAGAGGGATTTTGTTGATGGCTACATCATTTGATTAGAGGACGTGTCTTCAGGAATAGCACTGCTTAGTAAATTTGGCCAAATATATCTCAAACATCAGTAGTTAAAGAGCAGGCACCAGATTCATCTGAACTAAATGATACCATTTATTTGCCACAACAATATTCTAGTAAATTAAAGTAGGCTGGTACTTATCAGCAATTCTGATACCATACAGCAGACAGGAATCTGTCATTGGGATGGGTTCAGGTTCCAAGGCTGTTAATAAATAAGAAGAATCTTTTTAGCAATGTAAAAGCAAAGTAGAGAACCTCAGAGGAACATGCTGCACTATTCCAGAACACTAGGTCCCAGTGGGCTCTTGGACATGCTATCCCCACTCTGGAGTACCTTGTGGGGCCATCTCCTGCAGTTCTGGCTGCACTTTTCCCCTCACTTTTTTATTTTTGGGTGTCCAGTGTCCCGGAACAACAAGCCTAGGGACCTGCTTGCCAACCTGCTCCTGGCATTGGCTAAGCTAGCCATACATGACCAAGAAGCAACTAAATTAAACAGGTTTTTGGAAGTGCTGAAAGACCATTACATCACACAAATGATTGTTGAACCAACCAGGAGAGGAGCAATACTGGATGTGGTAATATCAAACAATGTAGAAGTATTAACAAATATTTAAGTCTGGAAAATTTTGAGAAACAGTGATCATAACATGGTCTCATTTGAAATAAATTATCAAAAAAACATTACAGTATATGGGTTCAACAAAGACTTTGCATTTTAGAAAGGCAGATTTAAATAAACTGAGGAATAATGTACAAGGAATAAATTGTTATGATGCTTTTGCAGGAAAAATGTGGAAGATAAATGGGCAGTCTTTAAAACATTGTTGGGAAAGCACACATCAGTTTATACTCTTAGGTAATAAGTATAAAACAAACAAGTACTGTACAAACCAATGTGGCTAAATAAACAGGTTGGGGAGGAAATGAAAAGGAAGAGGCAGGCGTTTAGAGTCTTAGGCTGCGTCCCCGCTAGCGCTGAGTTCGCTGAGCGGGCGGTGCTTGGCGAGGTGACTTGCATATATATATATATGCAAGTCCCTGCTCACGCGATGCGTGCGAGCTTATGCGCGGGCACACACGCTCACCAGCGCTCGGTGCTTAAGTAAACAAATTATTTAAACTTCCTAGTGCGCTCTGCTTCCCTTGCAGTGACCCCCCCCCCTCACCCAAAATTTAAAGGACACCCGGCACTTGTGCTTGGAGAGTGGGGACAAAGCCTAAAAGTGAGAAGAGATGGATGTATTGTATCAGAATTATAAGGAATTCAAATTTGCAAAAGGGCAATCAAATTAGCAAAAATGACAAATGAAAAAGGACTGCAACAGAAAGTTAGTTAAACCCTAAAAAGTTCTTTAAGTACCTTAATAACAAAAATATTAGAAAAGAAAATATAAACTCTTTCAGTGTGAGATGGGCAGGCAAATTATTGGAGACAAGGAAAAAGCAGAGGTATTAAACACATTTTTTGCCTCTGTATTTACCAGGGAAGAATCAATTGCAAAAGGAAGCCACATTCTCTATATTAACGAACAATTGGTTAACTGAGGAAGAAGTGCATAGGCGGTTCCATAAAATGCAAGTAAATAAGGTACCTGGTCCCGGTGGGATGCATCCAAGAGTTCTTAAGGAGCTAGTTCAGTTCATTTGAAGCCCAAAAGAGTTGCTAACCAATGCACACACACAAAATACAAAGAAAAATGCCTATATTTAAAAAGGGAGCTAGATCACAACCGGGAAATTACAGACCTGTAAGCCTGACTTCAATAGTAGGGAAACTATTTGAAGGTTAAATACGGGATAATATTCAGGAATACCTAATGGAAAATAAAATTATTAGTAATAGTCAGCATGGATTTATGAAGGATAGATCTTGCCAAACTAACCGTATTTGTTTCTTTGAGGAGGTAAGTAGGAATCTAGACCAGGGTAATGCAGTTGATGTGGTCTACTTAGATTTTGCAAAGGCTTTTGATACGGTTTCACACAAGAGGTTGGTGTACAAAATAAAGAAAGTTGGACTCAGTAATAATATATGCACCTGGATTGAAAACTGGTTAAAGGACAGACAACAGAGGGTTGTCATAAATGGAACTTTTTCAGGTTGGGCTAAAGTCGTGAGTGGAGTACCTCAGGGATCGGTACTGGGACCCCTGCTTTTTAACTTGTTTATTAATGACCTTGAGGTTGGGATCGAGAGCAAAGTCTCCATCTTTGCTGATGATACTAAATTGTGTAAGGTAATAGAATCAGAGCAGGATGTAATTTCTCTTCAGAAGGACTTGGAGAGACTGGAAACGTGGGCAGGTAAATGGCAGATGAGGTTTAATACAGAAAAATGTAAGGTTATGCATTTGGGATACAAGAATAAAAAGGCGACTTACAAATTAAATGGAGATATATTGGGGGAATCCTTGATGGAGAAGGATTTAGGAGTGCTTGTAGACAGCAGGCTTAGCAATAGTGCCCAATGTCATGCAATAGCTGCAAAGGCAAACAAGATCTTATTTTGCATCAAACGGGCAATGGATGGAAGGGAAGTAAACATAATTATGCCCCTTTACAAAGCATTAGTAAGACCACACCTTGAATATGGAGTACAATTTTGGGCACCAATCCTAAGAAAAGACATTATGGAACTAGAGAGAGTGCAGAGAAGAGCCACCAAATTAATAAAGGGGATGGACATTCTAACTTATGAGGAGAGGCTAGCTAAATTTGATTTATTTACATTAGAAAAGAGGCATCTAAGAGGGGATATGATAACTATATACAAATATATTCAGGGCAAATCCAAGGAGCTTTCAAAAGAACTATTCATCCCACGGGTTGTACAAAGTACTCGGGCCATCTCTTAAGGTTGGGGGAAAGGAAATTTCACCAGCAACAAAGGAAAGGGTTCTTTACAGTAAGGGCAGTTAAAATGTGGAATTCATTACCCATGGAGACTGTGATGGCAGATACAATAGATTTGTTCAAAAAAAGGTTGGACATCTTTTTAGATGGGAAAGGTAGACAGGGATATACCAAATAAGTATACATGGGAAGGATGTTGATCCAGGGATTAATCCGATTGCCAATTCTTGGAGTCAGGAAAGAATTAATTTTTCCCCTTAATGGGTTTTTTTGTTTGCCTTCCTCTGGATCAATAAGTATAGATATAGGATAAAGTATCTGTTGTCTAAATTTAGCATAGGTTGAACTTGATGGACGGAAGTCTTTTTTCAACCTCATCTACTATGTAACTATGTAACTATGAGAATACAACAAAATATGAATATGCTGCAGACCACATATAAATAGTTAATATCCTTTGGAGTCTCAAGTGTAGTGACTACCTTTACAGGCAACCAACCGAAGTATATTCTAGTGTGTGTGTATCAAACAACGTGTTATGTTATCGTGTAGCATCCCAACTCCAGGTCTGAATAGTTAGTCCTAAGAGTCCCAAACTATTCATAAACATAACTCCACAGTATTAACCATACAGTCATTCAGCCTAGAGTTCTCCAGCACTGATCACATGGACAAAGGTAAAAGATCATTCTAATCCTCTCATTCCGTGCAGGCAGCTAGCACCGGAGAACCAAAGCATCATCCCCATTTATCATAGAACAACAAAGTGCTGATAAAGTGGTTCTAGAGAAATGTGTTTGACAAAAAGTTCAAACATAAATAAAACAGTCAGTTTCTATATAACAGCATGACTAGAAGCAAGGGCAGTATCTTTTCATCTAAACCGCGTGGTAAGTATACTGGGTATAGAAAAATCAGAGACACAGGCTGCAGCAAAAGCCTGAATTCCACTACAAAAGTGTAAAGATAGGCTTGCTACTGATAAAAATGGGAAAGCAAATATGGTCTATTTTTGATACCCCCCAGAAGCCTTTTTGCTTTTTGTGTTTAATTCATATTGATAGTATATTGCACCCTGAATATGTCCTGTTTTTTTTTTTTTACACTTTGTTTAGTGTTAAAAATCATGGTTTACTTAAAGTCTTTCTTCTGACGTTACCATATTACCTTTTAGACTAGTCTGGGTTCCCAAGACCGTTCCATTTTTACCTCCCAGACATTTAATATTTCAAACACATATCTCTTGTATGGCGCATCCGACAAAAAAAATTTGTGTTGAAAGAAGAGTTGTCGTAACCCTTTGAGTGCTGGAGGGGCCACGAGGCCACAGCCCCTCTGGCACGTCAATCCTGTGACCGCTTTGAGTATCGATCGCATGATCGCTTGCGTCTGATGATGGAAAGGGAGGATTCACCCCCATTCCGTCCTCCATCAGTTCACATTGTGTCCTGTGCTCCACAGGTGTGTAGCACGCTATCTGCCCTAGCAAAACTAGCCAGATTTTTGGACGTGGCTACTATGTTATTGGGCACCTGAAGGGTTAACGTACGGTAAAAAATTAATTGCTAATTCATCCAAAAAAATATTCTCTCTGAAGTGACTTATCACTTCAATTCACATTTGTGATGGTGTTCTTTTGTTGTGAAACGCTGTCCTTCGGGGTTTTGATCTCTTTGTAAACATATACTAGTTTACTTGCCCGTTTAAGCAAATAAATGCTAAATGTACTTAACCGTTACAGTGCCTTTATGACGTACCATTAAAGCATAGGCACTTACTCGTTGTTATGGGGCAGATCTGGCTGACCCCTTCACTTCCATTTCCATCATGTGATTGCTCTGTAAAGGGTAAACATGTATAGAATGTTTAATCTGGTATTGTTTGAGTGTGGATGATAAAAGAGTCTTGCACCCTGATGGGTTTTAAAAAATGTTTTGTCATTTTTGTATGCCACTTTACCTTTATATTGTCTTATTTATGGGCTGACAGTATGTGCCACAAGCTTTCATTTCACTTTTCTAATTCTATATCCTTAAAATCTTTTGTAATTTATATGTTGCATAATATTTTTAAATAACGTTTCCTAAAAACATAGCACAAAGTG